>NC_133654.1:4018190-4168214 GCF_009905375.1 Apium graveolens
ATTTGGATAAAACCTATGTCCTCCTTATGTGCACTTGTTATGTATGAATAGGTAACAGAGGTAATCATTTAGTATTCACTTTCAGGCACCAAAGGGGGGAGATGCTGCTGATCTTGAACGTGCAACTTTTGCTCTGTTTATGCAGCCTGACTGGTAATTTATTTTGCAAAATGGAACTGCGTAGAGATGCACTTGCCTCTTCTGGTGTTTCTCATGTGTGTGTGTGTGTGTGCGCGCGTGTGAATATTTATGTCAGATACATCACACAGGACACAGAGTAAACTAATTAAGTGCCCGGGTTCACAAATGAGATAACGTTTGGGTCATCCCGGAGTAAGATATTAAAGCGAAACTCTTATTAGTTGCTACTGGGGTTTACCCAAGCCACATAAATTCGCTTGCAGGGTGTAGACTTCCTTCACACTTACAAACTAATCTTTATCCCCTCCAGGTGTCAGTTGTGAGACTCCTTAGTCCTTAATAAAATTTCTCTTCACAAATGCTGGTTTGGATACTCGTGACATGGCATCTGTAACCTAAATAATGGGCTTCTCCTAGGCCCATCTCCCTGATTTTTTGGTGTATATCCTCCCAAATTAACACGCATGGGTCATAATTGATCACCTCAGGTTACCTTAGCTCTTGTACCACTTAAAAGAGACTTGTAGGACTTCTTCATTGATTATGATTTTCTTTCTTTTTTTTTGAAAAACCAGACTTTAATTAGTAGAGAAAACAGCCATATTATGAAGGATTAAGCTTGACCTTGACACAGGGTGACAGTCGTAATAATCCCCAGCCACATAGCAGTAACTCATTTTATTCAAAAGAACTGAGCTGCTAGCTATATTGGAGTCTCCAGACATCAAACTAGGAGCTTCTGAGCTGCGTAGAGCCCTTCTTTAAGTGGACAATCCTCAGTTAAAAGAGGAAAGACTTGGACTTGGTGATGGTACTCTTCGCCTAAAGTGCATCACCAAGTTCCTTTTAACAAATAGCTCCCACTCGGCCACTCCTGGAGACTTTTTCTTTGCAAGTAACTCCTGCATCAGCATAGATTTTCACTCTTCCTTGTTTCGGGTAGTCCACTTCATATAGTTTCAGGTGTTCTGCTGCTTATCATCTTTAGCAAACCAAGCACATCAGTCCAACAGAACAACCTGCAGGGAAGATTCCATTCTCTTATGCTTATATGGCCATGTCTGAAATGTACTTGGTCATTATTTAGAAGCAACAAGTCGGTGCATATTTAACACAGAAATAATATTGGACGAGAAAACGTAGGTAACACAGGCACAAGCTGTGGGCGAGAGAAAATATCATGACTTGTTAAAATTGCACTTATATGGATGGGCTGAATGCTGAGATCCCGAGACCCGCAAAAGGAGAAAAAGTTGAAGAATATTACTTTGTTTATGTGATTTTATATATTGAGCTAAGTAGACATTATATTTTGACGTGTTTCATTTTCCTGCTCATCTAATCAGGGACGAGAAGCTGAACTTCCCAGAAAGAGTACATATTCATCAAGAGGTATGTATTTTGGATTGTACATATATGCCTTATTATTCGGGAAGATAACAGCGCAGATCGAAGAAAAAGGGACTATAAGAACTTGCCTAATAAAAATACTAAAGAACTTGCCTAATAAAAATAGTAAAGAACTTGCTGTTTATTTCTGATAGATATTTTTTTGAAATACTTTTCGAAAATCTGTAGGTGGGGTCTTGAATCTTGAACAGCTATGTACCTTTCAAATATATTTTTGAAGAAATATAAACATATCAAATCATTTTAAAAATTTATAATTGAGTATAATATGCTTTCAGAAGTTACACGGTGATCTATTTTGAAATAGAGTACCTACAATAGTTATAGGTGATATTGTTCTGTTTTGAAAAAGAGCCATCTTTAACTGGTTCTAGTTTTCCGAGTCAGGCCTTGGTGCATGAGTTTTCGTTTAGATGTGATTCTTTGTTCTCTTTACTTGTTTTTAATACAATGATCATATTCTTACTGTAACATGTTATAAATCATTTCTATTTCTATAATTAAAAAAAAATTGGTTGAATCTTATTTTACAGTTGATTCCATCTTTGGGATCCCTTACCTTTGGAGAGTACACAGAGAAGCTCCTAGACAAGTATTACCACCGTAAACTGTAAGGGCAGAACTCAAGTCCATAGACCATCGAGCAGGGATCTTTGCACGAGTTGTCTATGCTTTCAGATTACGGTTAAGACTGTGTAGTCTAGTCTGGTTTCAATCTAGATAAACATGGGAGTGAGTTACGCTATTGCTGCTAGTCAACGACATTGCTCTTTATGTCTTTCTTTTTGTTGCAACTGACACAATGTATATGTTTCCCAAGGTTTAGACAAATAGTGGATTAAGTATTTGTAGATTTCCCAGTGTTTTCTTGTTTCACAATTGGAGAATGTGAAAAACAAAACAAATTATTCAGTTAGATGCTGAACTTCTGTCTTCCTTGGTTCAGCAACACAGTTTGGTGCCGTATCAGCTTTGAAGTATAAAAGATTATTTGTAATTTTATTTCTTTTATCTAATCATTAAAATATGCTATATCATTTCACCTTGCATTTTAGATGAGAACCCTAGAGTTGTTCATGTATTTTCCAGGTTCTTCTGCTTCTGGCCATCCTGGCCAGAAACATCCTGTATCTATACTATACTATTATAAGCAGAACACTCTCTATTTGGTAGTTGCTCGGTACAGTTTGGTAGTTGCTCGGTACAGTTGTTTGGTACGACAAATAACAACCGTCAGATTTAAAGTCAAAATGAGAACCATTGGATACAATAATAAAATATTATTATATTAATATTTAAACTGCTCTTATGGATTCAGGGTTCGAACTCCCTCTAACAGATTATTATATTTAAATTTTTATATTCTTTATTTAAATAATATATTATATTATATTATTTATTTTCAGTAAGTCTCAAATTATTATAAAACATATATTGTTATAATTTATTATATTTTTCGATTTATTTTTCAACTATTGAAAATTATATTATAAAATATATTATTAAAAACTATCGAATGTTAAAAACAATCCGTGTATCGCACGAGTTATAGGCTAGTATAGAATATATATACGTATGTTATTTTAACACAACAGGCTGCACAACAATATACAAAAAATAAAACAACCTAAACAAATTTAAAAAGAAAAATTATTTAAACCGTATATTAAATTAAATAACTCCTCTCCTACACGTTTTGCTTCTTTCAATTGTAGATGTAGTAAACTTCTCCAATGTTGATTTTAAAGAAACTTTTTTTCGACGATTCTTTACCATCAATTTATCATCCTGAACATGTATAACTCATTTTTTTTTATATTCATATTAAAAAATTATTTTCAAGCACCAACTATCTAACCATCTCTTATCTGTAAACATAAGTATTTCTTTCCGGTAAAAAGTATACATTTATTTTTTTATTTTCGAAAATACAAGTACTTACTCATAGTTCTTTATATATCGTTTCATTTTCAATATCGAATTTTACATATATATTAAATTAACATTTTTGAACATTTATAATTTTTGTTCAAAAAATATAAAAATATATTAGTAAATTTAACTATATGGTCCAAAGATAACTGGACCTGAAAAAGTCAATTGAGATTATTCAAACGGGCCTTTGAATAATCAGAGGTCTTTTTATGCTATAACTAGGGAATTAGAAGCCCAGACCAAAGCTCAAATCTAAACCTCGTACACTGTACTTCACCCCCTGCTCACGAGTTTTAAAATATAAGGAAAGCAAGTGAATGTTAAGTATATTAGTGTCACTTTCCTTTGTAATCGTGCTCCCGAGTGTTTAAAATGAGCGAAATAATTGTATGGATAAATAATTGTGTTTTTTAATTTAGATAAATTATTTATAGCTCTTGAAAGATGGCATTCTATTTAAATGAAGAAGACAACATTGTCACTTTATTCTATTTATCATCATCATTTGTCACTCTCGAAAGTGCTTAGTTTATAAGTATGTTTGGCAAGTCTTGTAATAATTGAAACTAACCGAATGTTGGCATGTGTATCAACAGAAACTCGGTTGAGTAGGATCTGCAAAAGAGGGATGGAGATTGGGAGACAGGAGTCAAATGTGGGAGAGCTTACAAACATCAAACAAGGAACTATTTTTAACTTACCAGCTGAAAAAAAGGGCTATTTTGTTAACTATAGTTATGACCAGAAGGTATGTTCTACTGTTTGTTAAATTTGTTAATTATGATAAAGTGATACCTCTAATATTGTGTGTTGTCATCTTTTCAATTGCAATAAAAAATAATTATAGATGATTACTTGTTTGAAGAATGTAAATAGAAAATCATTCTGGCAACTCAAATTTGCTCTGGGAAGTGATAACTCCTGGTGGCGGGGCTGCTTCTTCGACGCCGTTCTGGATCCTTCGTCGCTGTAGAGGTGTAGCTGTGGTTGAGTTTCTACAAAATAACACCGGAAGGGGGTTGGAGTCCCGCGGCGCCTCCGGCGTCAGAGTAAGAACTAGCTTTTTGGGAAGATGAAGATGAATATAAATGAGAGGTGGTTGTGTGTGTATATGAGTGTAAGAGAGTGATTAACCCCAAAACCTCACCTTCTTGGGCTATTTATAGCCCAAGGGTAGGGTTTTGGGGTTGGTACCTTTAGATCATAGTCATTGGTTCTGGGAGCGGAGGACACCTGGCTGGAGTGGATGCTTTACACGTGTCAGTGCGGGACTGACCGAGGAATGTTATGTGGATCTTCTGACACGTGCCCTGATTATTCCCATGATTGATGTGTGACAGTTGTCCTCATCACGTGCCTGGGCCAACGTCTCACGTGCTGGGATATACCAAGGTTAGGCTTGCGGGACTGAGCTGGTTATGACTGGTAGTGTGTGGGACTACCTCTCTTAGGAGCTGCGTGGAGTTAGTAGCCTAGGAGTAGTCCTCCCAGGAGCTATATAGCTATATGGAGTTAGGAGCCTAGGAATAGTCCTCCCAGAAGCAATATGGAGTTAGGAGCCTAGGAGTAGTCCTCTCAGGAGCCATACGTACTATCAGGAAGGAGGGTAGGGAGGAAGGAGGGTAGGGGCTAGGGAGGGTGAAATGCAGGGAATGTCACCTATGATCCCGTGTATGGTTTCTGATAGTTATTTATATGTTGTGTTTGATGTTAAAACATTCTTGTACTTTTTATGATTCTTATACTTTCAAAAAGGTCAGAAGGTGGAATTTAATGATAAAAATGTGTTCAAACAATTAAACGAGGGCTGAAATAGTATAAAACTTAAAATTACTGTGCACTAAAAGTCTAAAACCAGTAATGTACCTGTTTTCATTTATATGACACACTACTGCCACAGGGCCTTGGCCATTTCATCAACCACATGCTTCACTGCTCCGTTTATCTTAAAAACAACAATTTGCCATCTGGAGACCCTCTGGTTCTTCCATCCTATAGGCTATAACCACCAAGGTCGAATGCTCTCAGCTGAGGGTGACTTCGGGGAATTACTCAAGGACATGTGAGTATAAATATGCAAGAATATATATGTCATTAGTGAATTTATAAATATACCCCCATATATTTGAATGCAACATGCTTTTAACCTCAGGTAAGTTCCCGATGCCATCCTAGGAACAATTTTTCTCTTAGGCAAATTATATAGGTTTTAAAATTATTCTCTTATGTATTATATAAGTTCACTAAATATGATAACAGGCTTATCGGACTCTGGCTTGATGCAAATAGTTTGGCTAGATTATAATAAAAAATTGTATATGCGATAATGTATGAAACATGATTGAATTTTGTTTAGAAAAGAAGTTTTTAGGAGTTGAGTCTTTTAAAAATATATAAAAATCAATTACTTCATAAAAGATAGTTGGGTTTACAAGCGTACAATAATAAAATAAAAACCAATTATTTATATCTAGACATAAATGAACATGCAAGTATATGTGTGTGGTATCTTTAAATAAGTACAAAATTTTCACGGCAAATCACCAAAACAACTTAACAGAATTCCGTTCAAATTATATGAGTGTACATGCTTTGAACAAGCTGTTCCGCCAATTTAATTATCCTTAAGAGGGTTTTATTTAAAGAGAAAACTCATTTAAACCCCCCTATATAACTTGAAAATATATGTGCACTTAGGCTTATAGCTTATGGGCCTGGTTTCACCAGAAGCACACAGACCTTGAAGCTAACGGATTGGTGGATTATATGGTATTATGTGCAGATTGTATTTTCTGGTAAAGATGGCATTGTAAATGAATCTATATATGCGTTGAATGGACGGATTGATGGCGGATTAGGGTTTGTAAGGGGATACTCAACTTTAGTTGGGGCTCAAAGTGGTAAGAAGTTAGTTTTGAAATTGTGTATGGTAGTACTTTATTCTGTTTTCAAAAATATTGTTTTGGAGGCATTTTTACATTGAAGGCATGCATGAAAGAAGTGAGATTTATTTGAGTATCCTAGTGGCATTGTGTAATCAGTTGTTCCTGAAGTATACAAGCGTGTAACTTGATATTTCACATAGTTCATGAGAAGATATATTGTATTTGTTTGGTTCACTACTAGGTAACTAATACCACTAATTTGTGTGAGCATTTTTTAGTAATTTGCAATATGCCATCACATAAAGTTAGGGATAAATGACATCTCTAATAGTCTAATGATACTAGACTAAATAATCACAATCACCTCCAGGAAGCAACCTATTTTAGGAAGAAAGCACGAAATCTCTTACATTATATGACGCGGAGTAGAAAATCATTACGTTAGTTGTTACTAATTATTACTCAGATTCAGGTGTAATTATGATTGAATATATTTTATTATATTCGACATATTAGAAACTACCATAAAGCATTAATAATTTGAACTAGTATTTTAGTTGATTTTAGGAACTTAATTTTAATTGTTGTAATCTTCATTACATGACATTTACTTTTTATGTATTGTTGATTTTTTGATAAATGCGATAATCAGGCTGCCATATACATTGCCATGAACCCTGTTTATCATGAGAGAACGAAACATATCGAGTTAGATTGTCATTTTGTTAGCACCAAGCTTGCTTCTGGGCTCATTTCCTTGTCATATACACCATCGAAAGAACAGTTTGCTGATATTTGTACGAAGCTTTGACGGGACTGCAACATCATGGTCTATTGGGAAAGTTGGGAGTGTCTAACTCACCCTCTAAGTTGAGGGGGGTGTTAGGATTGATCAATATAAACAGATTAGTGATAGTCAACTGATTAGTGATAGTCAACTATAATTAGTTAGTTAAATTTAAAAATAAATCTGTTTTCTCTCCTCTTGTATATGAGTAGGCCTCTTTTCTTATCAGTTAAGCTTTGTAACAAACTCATTATTCTTGTGTGAACTGAACAAACATGCTGGTTCTCTTTCTTTACAGTATGCAATCTGGTTAGGTTTCACAATATAAACCTAGTCCATTAAGTGAGTATTGCAAATACTTTCTGTAGGTTCCAAATAAGATATTTACACTCCAGTAGAATTGGTGACAAACCTAATCAACTATTTCCGCCTCTGTTTGATAAAATATATGGTGGCTGAGGATATGGGCTTGTTAGGTGAATCAGTATTATGCATGAAATAATTAATATTACATAAACATCAGAAGCAGGGGTCATGTTTTATATTTTTAGGCTCAGAAGCTTGTATGGATGAATTAATTCGACCAAGATTCTTATAGTGTAATTTCTTATTCATTTGTTTTGGTTGATTGAAGTTGTAGCGATCCCCAGAGACAGAAAAATTGTAAGGTTATTAGTCAGGTTTGCTTTGTAACATAAAGGTAACTCATTTTTATTTTACATTATAGAGTTGCTTCTACTCTTTAGGAGCGTAATAACCAACAAAGCAGAAGTAGTAACTTGTTTAAATTTAACAGTTTCCACTTAGGAGTGTATGTTGTTGGTTAGTCCTGAAATATGTGCAGTTGATTAATACTTTTAGCAAGTCTTGTAGAGATTGAAATTAGTAAATTTTAGACAGGTAAATTCTATTCACTGAAACATACCTTATGCATATATACAATCACTTCATCACAACTCCTTCAATATTTTTAGCAATAACCCTATTCTAATTATAGAATCAAAAGTCCAGTCCCAAATTATAGTTAATATTACAATACTAATCTATAAAATTTTGTGTAATCTTTTCAAAAATTAAAAATTACATACTATTTATGAAGATTTTTGTATAGAAGTTATAAAGAACGTATTTGTGATTAGTTAAACTTTAGAAAGATAATAGATAATATAAAATGTGAATATATATATATATATACAGGCAGTCATTTTGTAATAACTGTGTGAATGTATTATTTTGTATGTGTATTTATATGTGTTTCTCGTGTACGTGTCTATGGTTAATGATAGTAAGTAGTAAGCGATTGTATATCAGTTAATCCGTATCTATTTATATATTGTGTTATGGATCATCGACTTTTTATTTGAC
The DNA here is from genome assembly GCF_009905375.1 of Apium graveolens. Taxonomy (NCBI): domain Eukaryota; kingdom Viridiplantae; phylum Streptophyta; class Magnoliopsida; order Apiales; family Apiaceae; genus Apium; species Apium graveolens. The sequence continues at coordinate 4,026,714 of NC_133654.1, forward strand.
TTTGATTAATAGGAAATTAATTCTTAATTACTTCGATATTTAGTTATTATATGTCGATTTGTGGGCTAATGTTAATCAAAATAATCAATGGGTTTTAATATTATGTATTTTATTTCTCAAGTGTGATGAATATGCGTATTATATTATTTGGTTTTATTTGAATGCTACTTCTTGGTTTTGCATATTAATTACGTGTAATAATATATATTTTTATCTTTTTTTAATATTTGTTGAATTTCCACGCATTCGAATCCCGTATACTTTAAATTTCTGAATCTTTGGATCCTCGTATCATGCACCCGGCATCCCCACATGCAATCATGCTTCTTAGCCAATAATGTATGAATATTATGTATATCTCACATAATAACTAACATTTTATAATATTTATTACACATTTTTAAATAGACTAAATATAGTTAATAAACATAGTAATATAATGACCCAAAGTAATACTTATTTTTTAGTAAGTCAAAGAATAATATATATCTAGATAAAGAGTAAATAATTATATCCTATATATATAATAAGCGAATTGGGGATAGATAAGGATCATCCTATTGTTCGAAAAGAAATTTAAATGATCAAGATTATATAATAATATATGATATCTATCTATATAGTACTTAAATACAACATATAGTTTATGCTTTTTCTGGTTTAAAGCAAATTTAAGTAGATTTTCTAAATAGAATAGAATTCTTGTTATAAAATTCTTAATCATTTTTATGTTCTTTCCGTTTCCTGTCCAGTTCCATTTGGATTACAATTTTCGTCAAAACTTTATGTACACTAGTTTAATTGACCAATGGTCCAATTTTAAAAAACAAAAGTCAACATAATAAATAATAGAACTCGATTGTTGTTGATAGTATGTATTCTAAAAAACTAATAGTAATTAATATAAAATTACATAAATTACATCCTTATTATATAATATGTGTATAATACGTGTTGTTGAGAATCTTATCCAAATATTTGGTAGTTATGGTTCCTGTACGGCCAAACCAATATCAATCGTTGGATCATAAAAGAATAACATACTAGCCGTTACATTATAAAATTAGATATAAAAACAAAATTACAAATATATTAGGACTCCTAATCCTTTACAAATCCTTTTATAATCAGCTGTATTCTAAATTGAATAGAATATAAGATTTAAACCAAAAACAAGTAGAATTCCTAAATTAGATAGAATAATAGTTAGATATAAAAATAAAATTGTAAATATACTATGACTCATAATCCTTCACAAATCCTTTTGTAATCAATTGTATTCTAAATGGGTAAAAAAACAAAATACCCACCATTTGGGGGCTTGGTGCCCAAAATACCATGCGTATTCCTTGTTTTTTAAAAACTGAATACGCATGTCATACTACATGCGCATTCTTTACAAAAAAAATGAAGATTCTATACACACTGCTACAATGCGTATTTGGTCGGTATTTTGAGCAGTCCGCGCGCATCTAGGCATTTTGGGCACTTGAAGGTGCAAAGTAGTGTATTTTGGGCATTCTTTCATTCTAAATTGAATATAATATAAAATTTAAATCAAAAAGGAATAGGCATCCTAAATTAAATAGAATAATAATAAAATATCTTATTATATCTTACGGTATTTTTTTTATCGTAGGTAACCCGCAATCGCTACCCTTCGGGTACGGGCTCACACAGTAATCTGCAAACCACGTGAACCAAGGTAAACCGCATTTAAGCGACAAGCTCTGGCTCAGGAGGCATAATCATAAATTCTCCTCCTGTGGGATTCGAACTTGTGATCAAGGGGATAGTTTTCCCCTCTTTAACCAACTGAGTCAACCCTTGCAAGCATCTTACGGTATTTTAATGTGAATAGAACATAAGATTTAAACCAAAAGAAGTAGAAATCCTAAACTAAATAAAATAATAATAAAATATCTTATTATATCTTATTAAAAAAAATGAAACCTCTAAAATCAATTAAAAAAATTCTTAGTACAATTATGATAGAAAATGATCACATTGTTCTAATACGACTCAAACACGAAAATACTATACAATTTTCGAATACGGTTCTAGATAGAATATAATTACAGGTTCAACCAATTATAAATAAAAAATTGTTCTACTAATCTTTAAATACTAAAATATGATGCAATGTTATAACCGTAATATGATTTAATATTTTAATATATATAACTATATAATATACATGACAAAAAAGTAATTAAATTCAACATTCGTATATATTTCTCAATATCTGCGTATTTGTTGAAACAATATTACAACAAACTATCAAAAATAATAAAAATATAAATACAAATATCAATAGTACCAATATATGTGCATTAAAATTTTTTATAATAAATTTTTAAAATTTTTTAAAATGAAACAAGTAAATTTTAGAAAACTGTGCATTGCAAAATGAAACAAGTAAATTTTAGAAAACTGTGCATTGCACGGGTTATAAGCTAGTATTATATAATATGTGTAAAGAGTATCTTATCCAAATATTTGGTAGTTATGGTCCCGGTACCGCCAAACCAATATCAATCGTTGGATCATAAAAAAATAACATACTAGTCGTTAGATTATAAAATTAGATATAAAAATAAAATTATAAATATATTATGACTCCTAATCCTTTACAAATCCTATAATCAATTGTATTCTAAATTGAATAGAATATAAGATTTAAACCAAAAACAAATAGAAATCCTAAATTTAATAGAATAATAATTAGATATAAAAATAAAATTGTAAATATATTATGACTCATAATCCTTCACAAATCCTTTTGTAATCAACTTTATTCTAAATTGAATATTATATAAAATTTAAATAAAAAAAAGTAGGCATCCTAAATTAAGTAGAATAATAATAAAATATCTTATTATATTTTACGGTATTTTAATATGAATAAAACATAATATTTAAACCAAAAGAAGTAGAATTCCTAAATTAATAAAATTATAGTAAAATATCTTATTATAAAACCTCTAAAATCAATTAATTTTTTTAGTACAATCATGATAGAAAATGATCACATTGTTCTAATACGACTCAAACACGAAAATACTATACAATTTTCGAATACGGTTCTAGATCGAATATAATTACAGGTTCAACCAATTATAAACAAAAAATTGTTCTACTAATCTTTAAATACTAAAATATGATGCAATGTTATAACCGTAATATGATTTAATATTTTAATATATATAACTATATAATATACATGACAAAAAAGTAAGTAAATTCAACATTCGTATATATTTCTCAATATCTGCGTATTTGTTGAAACAATATTACAACAAACTATCAAAAATAATAACAATATAAATACAAATATCAATAGTACCAATATATGTGCATTAAAATTTTTTATAATAAATTTTTAAAATTTTTTAAAATGAAACAAGTAAATTTTAGAAAACTGTGCATTGCAAAATGAAACAAGTAAAGTTTTCGCATTGCACGGGTTATAAGCTAGTATTATATAATATGTGTAAAGAGAATCTTATCCAAATATTTGGTAGTTATGGTCCTCGTACCGCCAAACCAATATCAATCGTTGGATCATAAAAAAAATAACATACTAGCCGTTAGATTATAAAATTAGATATAAAAATAAAATTATAAATATATTATGACTCCTAATCCTTTACAAATCCTTCTATAATCAATTGTAATCTAAATTGAATAGAATATAGGATTTAAACTAAAAACAAGTAGAAATCCTAAATTTAATAGAATAATAATTAGATATAAAAATAAAATTGTAAATATATTATGACTCATAATCCTTCACAAATCCTTTTGTAATCAACTGTATTCTAAACTGAATATTATATAAAATTTAAATAAAAAAAAGTAGGCATCCTAAATTAAGTAGAATAATAATAAAATATCTTGTTATATTTTACGGTATTTTAATATGAATAAAATATAATATTTAAACCAAAAGAAGTAGAATTCCTAAATTAATAAAATAATAATAAAATATCTTATTATGTCTTATTAAAGAAATAAAACCTCTAAAATCAATTAATTTTTTTTAGTACAATCATGATAGAAAATGATCACATTGTTCTAATACGACTCAAACACGAAAATACTATACAATTTTCGAATACGGTTCTAGATAGAATATAATTACAGGTTCAACCAATCATAAATAAAAGATTGTTCTACCTATCTTTAAATACTAAAATATGATGCAATGTTATAACCATAATATGATTTAATATTTTATTATATATAACTAGATGATATACATGACAAAAAAGTAATTAAATTCAACATTCGTATATTTCTCAGTATTTGCGTATTTGTTGAAACAGTATTACAACAAACTATTAAAAATAATAACAATATAAATACAAATATCAATAGTACCAATATATGTACATTAATTTTTTTTATAATTTTTTAAATTTTTTTAAAAATAAAACAAGTAAATTTTAGAAAACCGTGCATTGCACGGGTTATAAGCTAGTATCAATTATAGAGCTAAAGTGGGATTCGAGCAAAGTAAATACCACTTTGACAATTAAACTTAATTCCGGTTTAATGTCAAAAACGCGAATAGGATGCTGATTGACAACGTTTTTGGGTTCAAACTGTTTAAGTTTAAATTATTAAACCTAAACTTAGATTGGGCCTAATACATGGGATGCAAACTGTGAATTAGTTATAGATTATCAATATAAGGTTGTATATGAATAGTTAATTGTATCTATAATTAAAATATCATAAAAATTATGTAGTATGTGATATAATATTATAACTATGAAATATTTAGTTTTGTGTATTAATGGAAGTAATAAGAACAATTACAAATTATTACTTTCATATCTCGAAATATATTTTGTAATAGGATATTTTTGGGAAAGCTAGCGTAATTATATTTTATGCTTCAGATATATTTTTAATAAATTATGAAAACATGCAAGTAATTTTGTATTGTAGATAATGCAAGTCAATAATAATAAAAAAGTAAGATGAATCAAAAAATTGGGGAGAGAATAATTAATTGTTAAAAAGAGTAATATGTAGGGTAAATATTGGATAAGAAATAATATAATAATAGTTAAAGATATTTTAAAATAAAAAAAATGCATATGTTTATAGTTATATTATAGAATGATAATAGATACAACTTGAAACAAGTAGATTCTATTTGTACGTGAATGAAAAGTAGAATATTTATGTAATTTTATTTGTATTTTTGTCGGAGTCTTATTGATTTATTAATATAAGTAGGATTCTGATAGGAAACTAAATAAATTATAAAAAATAATATAGAATTGACACGTATGTTAAGGTTATCATAAAGTATAGTTCCGTAATTAATTTATAATTTTTTTTTGTCTAAAAATTTGAACAGTATATTTTTTTCTAAGATTTTTTTTAAATAAAAAAATTAGGCAACTACCTTTTGTAAGAGATTTAAATTGCATGCCGAGCTCCCCCGATATAAAGAATTGAGTGGGACGGAGGAGTACAACTTTGGCCGAACCACAGGAAAGGCCTTTCCTTTTTTTAATACAGAACAACATATGCGTGGAAAGATTCGAGCAATGTTGCAAAAGTATGTGTGTCAATACAACTCCTTCCCCAGGTTAGTACAACATTCTTGATTGACATATATAATGATTTACTGCCTAACAATGACTTTGAAGTCACTTTTATCGCCGTTGATGATCTTTCTGCCGAGTCATTTCTTGTTTCTCAAGGAGACCTTCAGAAGAATTTTGAATCCATATTTGCTGGAATGCCATGGACTGCAATACCATTCTCAGATAAAGCATCCCGACAACTTATAGTAAGAAAATTGAGTGTCTGTGGCGTCAATGGAGGGGAACTGCTTGGAACCTCCTCGGTTTCCTTTGATTCGGAAGGCATGGTTTTAAAACGTGATGCTTGCGTGTTTTTTGGAGAATATGGTTCTCCAGGTTATCCATTCACCGACAAAAGGATAGAATTCCTGAATCATGAAGACGATGCAGTTGCTGAGCAACCCTCTCTAGAATTACTCCTCGGCTCTCCTAAACGTGATTACGTCATCTCAAATAAAGGGGACAGGGTAGGATAATTTCTACGGCATGTATGATTATTATAATTCCATAAATAAATTATTATAATTAGTTCATTTTGCTCACATATTTATGTAAGTTATTAGATTCAGATTGTTATATTTAGTTGTTCACTTGTAATGACAGGTACCTATTCACACCCTCAAAGATAAGGTGGTAGCCCTTTATTTCTATGAAGAATTCTATGAAGATGGCTTAACTAATTATAGGTGTGCTGGGATCACAGAACTACTTAAGACTGCTTAAGGAGTTGGCAGAGAAAAAGGAACATTTTGAGGTTGTATTCCTTTACCTTTATGATACTAGTGCTACTCTCTATCGTACTAATGAAGAATCATTCTGGAAAACATTTAAAACTATGCCATGGTTGGCCCTCCCATTTAAAGATTCAAATCATAAGAAGTTGAAACGAATTTTCCATTACCCGGATGACTTGTCTGGGGGACCCCAAGTTCCTACGCTTGTGATTTTTGGGCCTAATGGAGAATTTGTCGATCCATGTGGTGCTGATATCTTGGAGGAATTTGGACCTTCTGTATATCCATTCACCCGGAAGAACGTTGCGCAGTTAGAGACTAAAATGGCAAAGGAATTGAAGCTGAAGATGCTCTGGGATCCAAACACTGTTTTCAGAGTAAAAAAATATGAGTTGCAAGTGAGTTCTTTCTACAATCCTTTTAATCTTAGAAAAAGAAAAAAATATACAGAATTTTAAGCTAGAGATGCTGTTGATCCTCTTAGCAAAACATAGGTTACAAGTTAGTTCTTTTGGTAATCTATTTTAGACTAAAGTGTACTTTTTGTACTTGCATTTTCACCAGTAGACTTCTAAAACTACTACTTGTTATTAGGGTTGTCATACGGATAATTTGGATATGGATCTGACTTTTGTGCACTTTACTCTGTATTTGATAAACTTAAAATTATATAATAATTATACAAGGTTCAAGTCTACCGGTCTGTTAGGATGCCTCAGCTGTAATAAATATCCACCAACTTTCATTCGATTATGCATACTGATTTGTATGAGGGTTTACATAATGATATTGATGTTGAGGATCGACTGAATGTGGTCAAAAGGGGGCAGTATGAAGTGCTCCCAAAAGTTTAGTTAGTAAAATGTAATTTCAAAGTTTGAGTACCAAAATATCTTTCGTCCAAACTTAAGGGATGCAAATAGTAAATCAGCCTTTTCATTTTTAAGTGCCTACTTGTTTAATGAAGTTTCACCTTCATTTCTGTTTTGCTAAAGTAGAATACATGTCCTTGTAAGCCCCCAAAAAGTAGCTGTAGTTACTAGTTAGGATGCAAATAACATCTTGTACTCTACTTTGAACAATGTATGTTCAGTACTGAGTGTAATATCTGATGCAGGTTCATTCAAAAATTTGTATGCTTCTCGGACATATTAGTCCCAGTTTACAGATTCCTTTGTCTCAGTTTACTGGGAAGAGACTCTTTATATATTTTGTTATGAATGAGTTTCGCCTAATCTCCCACTGGAATCAACTTTTGAGGCTAAAGGATCTATATCTGAAGATGAAGGGCACATGTGATGAATTTGAAGTGATCTACATTAAAGATTCATCATCCACGGAGAAGCCAGACATGTATTCATTTTTGCCCTATTACTTTAATCTACCATGGTTGGTGCATTATTATAGAAAAGGTTACTCACTTCCAAAGGAGTTGGAACGTAGTTTTTTTAATTTATATCGTTGTTCCGATGAAGGACGGTCTAAACGTAGTTCACTTGTTGCTTTCGATCGTGATGGACGAATTGTTAGGAAAACATATGAGCCTTTTTTGGATGAGACAGAGTTTCCTTTTCATGCTGGTGATATGGAGGAGGAGTATATGGATGACTTAAACTCTAGATTCCACTGGTACTACTACCACTGGTCTGAGAAGATCATTTACCGAAGGGGAGAATATTAAACAGGTTTTGCATGAAACATTCACTGTGTATGAAGTTTTTAAACTGATGTATTTATGCTGTGGCACAAGCCTCTGTGTCAACTAGATGGTACATTGGTCGGTCAATGGATCTTTGAAGGAGTTTTTTTTTCTGTTACAGGAAAGTATAGTATTTTCTTTATCATTAAAGCAATTGGGCATATTGTAAAATACTAGAATAATAACCCGTCATTTTCTAAAAATTTTTTATGTATCATGCAATTATAATGTTCTTAATTGTTTTTTTATTTATAAATGTTGTACAATGTCTAACGTATATCAAATACAAATTGATTGTTTATTAATGTGTATTATTTTCATAAAAGATAATACCAAATTACAGAGCGTTTCAAATATAACTCATTAAGAGAAAAAAAAAATATTTATATATATTCGTATTTGTGTTGTATAATTTGTATTTAATTAATAAATATAAACAGGGTAGTCACTGCACGTTTAAAACGAAACGATTATACTTAATCTGTAAAATGCCGATAGTATATTTACAAATAAAAGTTAAAAAATAACATTTATGTTGAATATAGAGTTAACCAAAATTTTTGAATTTTATTTAAATAAACTATATGTACCAGACTATATTATTAATGAGTTCACAACTAACTTACAATTAACTTACTTAATTTAAAAAAATAAAAAATGAATAATTGAAGTTAGAATGACTTGCAATCATAATATACAATACTGTAAAATTTACACTATTGTTAATATAAAAGTTGATTTTAATGAAAAAAGTTAGTTTTTGAAATTCAACGTATATATGCATGAAAAAATGTTAGTTTTTTTATTTAACTACGGTTACCAAAGTAACATTAAGTTATACGTGTGTGTCTGCATGTAATTTGTCGTATGTTACATTTTTTAGTAAATTACGATTGTTTCAATTATTTATATGCTAAATATCTTATTTATGTGCATTTTTAATCACTATTAACATATAGTGAGACAAATGATTACTTAAATAACATGCACCTATAATTATTCAAAAATTAAAATTACGTAATAAATAAATTGCAATAATCTATATATTGTATTCATATTATCACTCACAAACAATCTATAACTAGTTTTTACGCAATTGGCGATATTTTTCGGTCGGGTCATGTAGTCAAATTTTTCGAGTATTTTTTGAAGAATGGGCCAAGTTCTAATTGTAAATTGGAATAAAATGAAATGTTTTGACTCATTATAATTCGAATTCATGTAAATATGTAATACCATTATAGATTATTTATATATAAGCGATTTTATTTTCAATTTTTTTTTTAAAAATTATACATGTACATTTTAATAATTTTTTATAATAATAAAATATGTTAAAAATATATGAGATACATTTTCAAACTAAAAAAAGATTAATAAATAAGATAATAATTCATTTATGTACTATGTCTAATTTTGTATCCGGGATCTAATTCTTTAAAATTAACTGTACAAATTTTAAAGTAACTATCTTTTTTTTGCGGAATTCAAGTAACTATCTTTAAAGTTAAATAAAATATTCATTTAGCACATTTACATATTATGTGTATGATAAAAAACACATGTGACATTATGGTGTAGTGGTATGAAGTTATATAGGTGAATGAAATATCTCGACTTCGATTCCCACATAGCACATATTTTATAAAAAAAAATAAAATATGGGTAGTTTTTAATCTCACTAATTATCTCATTGTTCTCTGTTGAAACATTTACTTGAAATTGTCTTGTCATTCTGTTTTTTGAGTGCTTTGGTCAAAATATCTTAACTACAAAAATATTGGACGAATGATTTTTTTGATGTCTTTGTTAATCGGTGTTATTATTATAAGTCTTATTTTTTATAGCAAAAAATTGTTAATCATTCGAGATTTGACACTTTTGTCATATTTATATCTAATATCTTATATGTAGATAGTTGAGTCGTTTTTGACATGTCTATCGTTAGGATTTGTATGTAAATAGGTGGGTCCACTTCTCAAATCTTAATTTACGCGATTGTTTTTTCTAAAAACTGAACTAATGATGATTTTTATGTGATATGGTTAATTCTTATGGGATTTTATTGTAGTTTGGATCGATTGAGATATCTTTAATTTCATTTTAATTTCAAAAAATTTTAAAATCCGTGTGTTAAATGATAAAAAATAAATCATCTAATTTTTTTTAGTATATTATTTGTTTTCCAACTTAATTGTATCGACAGTTGGCGTTGTATCGACAGTTGGCGTTTGTTCTGGCTTTATTATCTTCAAATTAATGAAAACGGCTATTTGTTTGTCAAAGAAAAACTAGTACGACTACTAAATCTATCTATATATGCTATTATATTAAATACGAAATATTAAAAGTTTGGTTGCTGATTTTGGGTCACTCGATCCAGAGCCGTCAGATCAAACCGATAAGAATTGTTAGATATAATTTTAAAAATTATTACACAAGAAGTACAAGGTTCGAAAACTATGGCAACATATTAAAATTATAATTTACAATATGTAATGATAAAAATAATCGTGATGCATTGTTAGATTATTACACTAAGGGTATAAGGTTCGAATACACAAACCAATATATTAAAATTATAATTTACAATATATAATGATAGAAACAAATCGCAAGAGTTATATATTAGTTTTTTTGACAGAGGGTTATATACTAGTTATATATTATTTAGAGGAGTGTATTGGATTTAAAATTTTAAAAATTGTTAATAACTGATTAATAGTCCGCATAATATATAATTTATAGTTTATACATAATTTCTAGAGAGTTTTACGTATTTGTTTTTATCAAATCAAATAATTTATAGTTTATACAGAATCTGAGTTTACGTATTTGTTTTTATCAAATCAAATAGAATCTCTTGCATTTAGGCGAGCTTTCAAGAAAATGTAATAAACGTGTGAAATTCTATAAAAATGAACATACTTTTAAAATTCTTTAATGCTAATAATTTTTTTAACACCAATATATTGTTTATAATACATATTAAACTAGTAAATTAAGCCGCGCTTCGAGGCGGCATTTAAATATGTACAAATTTTGATATTAAATCATATTACAATTCATATAAAAATTAAGGGTCTTACTCCAATGAGAACCCTATTATTGTGAGATATGAGATCTAATCCTATCCACTCGTTCAAATTCAACATATTTATCTCTCACCGTTGATTTAATATTTAATATTTATAAATTTTAATATTTCTTCATCTTCTATCTAATTCAACAACCCATCAACCACCACCACCTCCGGTGACAACCATTTCCGGCCACCATCACCTCTGACGACCATCAGAAAATCACCACCGTCAAATCAAAAATCACCACCGGATAATGAAAATTCACCGCCGGATAATGATAAATCACTGCCGGAAACTAGAAATCACCACATTAATCCACTTTCTTCCCGTCAGATCCGGCCACGATCACCAACTCCGACCAAAATCACCACCACAACCACCATACTACAACTCTGTCCGGCCATGCACCGACCACCATAATAAAAAAATCACTACCGGAAAACCAAAAATCACCACTCGAAAACCAAAAATCACCGCACTCAGCCACTATTTCTCCTCACCCGACCAACTTCATTCAGCAACTCGAAAACCGACATCATGACAAAATCATCAAAAAACGGACACAAATCAGTAAAAATTAAAAAAAATACCAGACTTTCATGAAAATCAGCAACGATATTAAGCAAAAGATCTGAAAATCGCACATAAGAGACCAGTGATTTGTGTGTGTGAGAGAGAGAGAGAGAATGAGAGGGAGGCAGAGAGGCGGCGGGGCTGGGGTGTTGACGTCGGGCCTGGTACAACAGCGACATCATATCTAAATTTGAAGTGTATGTATGATACGTTTATGAGAGAGATATAGAGAGATTTGGTGGAGATGGGCGGTGGCGGAGCAAAGGCAACGGTAGGGATAAGGCAGCAGCGTGGGGCGAGGAAGGGGGAAGAGAGAGAGCTAGTGGTATTCCGGTGACGGTAGTGACCGGTGGTCAGTGATGGAAGCGACCAGAAGTATTGAGGGAGGAGTTGTGCTGGTGGGCTGAAATATAAAGAATAAAATTTAAAATATAGATTATATGGTTGTAATTTAATTTAGGAATAAAATATGAGTGGCTGAGATTAGATCTCAGTTCTCACATTAATATGGGATCTCATTTGAGCAACTCCCTGCAAATTAATTTGGATAGTTCTCCTCTCAAATACAATACTAAAAAGAAATTGTTTGTCTCAAATATATAATCTTGTCCACTTAAAACATCCTTATCTAGTATAAAATAAAAAACCTAATTTCATTTAAATTTGAATGTGTATTATAGTTCGGATAGGATCTTACATAACTTCTTGCATCTTATCACTCTTCGGAAAAGCATTTTTCACGTCTTGTTAAATAATAAGGCGCTTTACCTTTACCTTTATCTATAGTCTTACAATAAAATAAGAGGACAAGGATATCAAGGTTAATGTAATGAGAATTTCATAAAATCATGTAAAATTCAATCTTGGCATGGAATAGCGGTTGGATGGTTAATATCAATATGCTAAACCCTTGAATATCCGGGTTGCTTATTTTATCGTATTATTCAAGAATTCCCAATTCCAAGGTTGTTCCCCCCGACCGCCAAAGACTGCTCTTGCCATATGTTCCCGGTGAAGCGGTTCTCGGTGATATCATCAACTTGATGAATTAATTTTCAAATACAGTATCTGGAAGTACCGTTTGTGGAACTTCAATATCCACGGGCTTATTAGCTAAATGGCAGTTGGCACATACAATACGACCAGATCTGAATTTTCTCTTTTTTATCATCTAAACGATGTTTTATCGGAAAACACGAAACACGAAAGTTGTAGAGCTCGAAAAGACCTTTCCGAAAAGTCTAGAATCACTTAATTCCGACTTACGACGAATTTTCTACGAATTTTACAAGATTGTTGATTTATGCTGAGAAAAACCCTAAGATTTTATGAATAAAAAAATAAGGAAGAAGAATGGGGTGTATTTATAACGATATAAAACTCTATATCTTAAACTACAAGTTATCCATATTAGAATCTGATCCAAATTTCAGGCCCATTAGTATAATTTAAATTTTAAATCATAGTCCTTGTCTAATTTTAATACTTTTATTCTATTATTAATCGAATTCTAAAAATTACTGGATATTACATACTACCCTCCTTAAAAAAAATTTGGTCCCCAAATTCACAACAATCCTATACATATATTCCCTCTAATCTCCAAGGGGTCAAACTTAAACTATGGCCCACAAGATCGAATCATTGGGAATGTACTAGTCTCATACCTAATACATTCCGAATGACAGCCTGCTCTGATACCATATCTGACAACCCAGGTCAAATACCGAGTCTTTTTCGAAAATCGGGTCAAGTCCCAATCACGAGTCCGAAATAAGCGAAACATACTGTCCCGAGTGCAGCCAACTTGGGTTACGACAAGCCCACCACAGGCCCCCAAAAGATCATGATTTGTTGATGCACATAGTAGTAGTACTTTGCCATATAAACTAAAAAGAAGTCCCAAATATCCTCGATGTGGGACTGGGGTGTTACAAACTCCCCCACTTAATCTCCTGACGTACTCGTCAGGGCCAAAACAGACATCCCATAGGTCCAAGATCGTACCTCTCTAGCCATTGTGGGATAATACCAGCTGGTTTCGTGTCCCCACTCCCGGACTTCTTGCCGTTGTGGGATAATACCACCAGGCTTTGTGTCCCCACCTCCGGCAACTTGATTTTGAGAGTCGGCTCTTATACCAACTGTAACGGCCCGCTCTTCTGGACTATTAAATCTAAATCAAAACTAATACAAAATATAATTTATTGATCAAAAATCTATTACAAATATGGCTATTACAAAAGTGCAACTAACGGAAGCGGAAGTCCAAAAGTCAATCTACTCCAAAACTTAGGTCCTCGAACTCCAATGATATTCAACTCGAACTCTTAGACGAAACCTGAAATTGTAAGTAATGAGCTATACAGCCCAACAAGAAACCAATCGATCCAACTAGTAGGCCAAATAACATTGACAGATATAACAAAATACGGTAATCTATACGATACAATATACGAAACAAACGCGTTCGATACACTTTCTAATTCTTATTTTTATTCGATACACACAATACACATACCACATAAACAACAATAATTCAAAATCAATAACTCATGCCACGACCACTACAACCCGGTGATAACAACCCTAAATTTTCTGAAAACTGTAACTACAATCCGGTGACTGCGGTCCTAAGTTCTTATTCGATATTTTTACAAACCATGACACAAATCAAAAATTCAAAATTATCGTTTTGACACGGGAGTAATGATAAATATCAAGTAATTGGATATTGGGGGTAGAGTTAGGGGTAAGTGGAATAATGAATTTTTAGAGAAGACTTAATTGACAATTAAATGTGATTATGATCGTATGAAGGAGAGTTTGAACATGTATAGAAAAGATATTAATTTAATAAGTCTAAAACTCTAGGTTAGCTGGATTATAAAAATAGAATGATTTTTCTTTTGAATGAAATAATACTTAAAAATAATCATTAACTTTAGGAAACTGTTTTTAAGATTTTAATTGGTTAATCATTTTATTATGAAAGTATCCGTATTGATTTAGAAAAAAAGAAAAATGCTAGAATATCCATATACTTCCTCATTGGTGAGAATGTAATTAAAAGATTTGGTAATGATGAAAAGCACCTACTAAAATAGGCTATACCATATCACATCATTTAAAAATTTATTTTAATATCCAATTTAGGCATTTAGCATCACTGTAAAAAGAAACAGTTTTGAGAAAAAAAAAGGTGGGGTCAGAGAGACCGTAAAGCTGGCGGAGTTACCTAAACATGATAATGATAATAAAGAAAGTAGTACAACCAAATCCAACCACTGAAACATTATACACATATATTGATACATTTACAGTCTTTAAAAAGAAAGAGAGAGAGAGAAAGAACAATTTACAGTCTTTCGATCCCCAAATACCTCTTCTTAATCTCCTGCAACATCAAACCTTAATCTCCTGAAATATATTCATCCATTGCTTTGCTTGCTGTTCACCGTCGTCAAACCTTAATATTCTTGGTAAGATATATATGTTTAATTGTGCTTCAATTACTCATACCCATGTTTCTTGATGTATTTGATTATCCCCTCGATAGATCTACACTCATGGACGTCTGATTTAGTCTCTCTCGCTCTCTCTCTCTGATCTCTCTCTGACCTTTCTCTCTCTCTCTCTCTCTGACCTTTCTCTCTCTCCCTGACCTCTCTCTCTCTCTCTGACCTCTCTCTCTCTCTCTCTCTCCCCCTCTCTCTCCTTCTCCCTTTCTCTCTCCCTCACTCTCTCTCCCTTTCTCCCCCCCCTCTCTCTCTCTCTCTCCCTTTCTCCCTCCCTCTCTCTCTCTCTCCTTCTCCCTCTCTATCTATCTATCTCTCTCCCTCTCTCCTTCTCTCTCCCTCTCTCCTTCTCCCTTTCTCTCTCCCTCTGACTCTCTCTCCTTCTCCCTCTCTCTCGCCCTTTCTCTCTCCCCGTCTATCTCACTGTCTCTCTCTCCCTCCTTTTCCCTTTATCCTCCTCCTTCTCCCTCTCTCTCTATCTCCCCCTCTCTCTCTCTATCTCCCCCTCTCTTTCTCTCTCTCTCTCTCTCTCTCTCTCTCTCTCCCTCTCTCTCTGTCTGTCCCCTCCCTCAATTGAAACCAGTTTGTGTATTAATATCTTGGATTATTAAGCTTTCATACTTCCTCTGTCGAATATATATCCAATTTTGAGGTTTTTTTTGCTAAAGATGTCTCCTTTCTTTGTTATCTTGTGTTAAAAAATCAATGTTTTTCATTGCCCCTATGTGTAAATCGAAAGCAGCATGTCCCTCAATGTCAAGATTGAATAATTGCTACTGCCCCTTTGTAAAAATCAAAACTTTTGTAGTTTCATTGATTTAATATTGCATCTTTCAGACGGCCTCTTTGTAAAAATTGAAACTTTTATATAAATTGAGTTGGTAGAAATCGAATTTTTTGTGCTCCTCAATGGGTAAAATCGAAACTTTTATGTGCCTTGATGCGAGTTTAAATCTTTCTAACTTTCATTGATTTAAAATCATATCTATCGGACTGCATCTCTTTGTAAATTTAGCATTTGGTATGCCTTGATGTTATTGGAATTGAATCATTGGCTTCCTTGATGGAAAAATTGAATTTTTATCACTACCCCTATGTGAAAATTGAAACGTGTTTATGCCTTGTTGTGAAATTTGAACCTTCTTATTTCATTGATTAAAAATTGTATAACTTTGATGTTTGTGTTCCTTGAATCTTTTTCATCGCTCCTTATGTTAAAATTGAAACTTTTATGTGCTTTGAAGTGAGTTTGAATCTTTCTTACTTTGTTGATTTAAAGTCATATGTTTCCGACTGCTTCTCTTTATAAATTTATCAGGATGTGGAAATTGATTCTTTTGTTTTCCTTGATGTAAAAATTGAATCTTTTTACTGCCCCTATGTGAAACTGAAAGATGTTTATGTGATTATGTCTTGTGTGAATTTGAACCTTTCTTTGTTCATTCATTTTAAACTGATTTTTTCTGACAGTTTAAAATCAGAACTTTTTGTGTGCCTTATTGTAGTTGAAAATGAACTGTTTATGCACCTTGAATCTTTTCCACCGCTCCTTATGTAAAAAAATCGGAACTTTTAATGTGTTGTGATGCCAGTTTTTGAATCTTTCTTACTGCATTGATTAAAATCGTATCTTTCAGACTGCCTCTTTTTATAACTTTGATGTTAGGTATGCCATGATGATGTTGAAATTAAATCTTTTGTTTTCCTTGATGTAAAAGTGTAATCTTTTTACTGCCCCTATGTGGAAATTGATACGTGTTTATCCCTCTTTGTGAAATTTTAATCTTTCTTATTTCATTGATTCAAAATTGTATTTTTCTGACCGCTTAGAAATTGAAACTTTTCCTATCTTATTGTAGTAAAAATAAAGTGTTTGTGTCCCCTGAATCCGTTTCACCGCTCCTTATGTAAAATTCGAAACTTTTGTGTTCTTGGATGTAGAATTTGTAACTTTTAGTGCCTTGATTTAAACATGGAACCCCTTACCCTAACCTTAGATTTCCCTGATTGCATCCTTGCCGAGCTTTGTGTTTGTAATAAGTTTTCTATAGGTTGTAGGATATCTTTATGAAACCCTTAAATCATGCTCAAATCAACCAAACCAAAATTTGTATGCCATGTTAAATAAGCGAAACTTTTGTGTCCCTTATTGTAGTGGAAAATGAACTGTGTTCGTCCCTTGAATCTTTTTCATCGCTTCTTATGAAATAATTGAAACTTTTACGTGCCTTGATGTGAGTTTAGATCTTTCTTACTTCATTGAATTAAAAATGGGCCTCTTTGTAAAAATTGAAACTTTTGCATGACTCGAGTTGGTAGAAATTGAATTTTTTGTGTTCCTCAATGGAAAAATCAAATCTTTTATGTGCCTTATGTGAGTTTAAATCTCTCTTACGTTGTTGATTTAAAATCGTATCTTTCTGACTGCCTCTATTTATAATTTTAGCATTTGGTATGCCTTGATGTTGAAATTGAATCTTTTGTTTTCTATGATGGAAAAAATGAATCTTTTTCACTACCCTATGTGAAAACTGAAACGTGTTTATGCCTTGTGAAATTTGAACCTTTCTTAGTTCATTGATCGAAAATTCTATTTTTTCTGACTGCTTCAAAATTGAAACTTTTCTGTGCCTAATTGTAGTAGAAATGAACTGTTTGTGTCCCTTGAATCTTTTTCGTCGCTCCTTATGAAAAAAATGAAACTTTTGTGTGCCTTATTGTAGTAGAAAATGAACTGTTTTGTGCCTTGATGCGAGTTTAAATCTTTCGAACTTCCATTGATTTAAAATCATATCTATCTGACTGCCTCTCTTTGTAAATTTAGCATTTGGTATGCCTTGATGTTGTTGAAATTGAATCATTGGCTTCCTTGATTAAAAAATTGAATCTTTTTTTTCACTACCCCTATGTGAAAACTGAAACGTGTTTTGCCTTGTGAAATTTGAACCTTTCTTAGTTCATTGATTAAAAATTCTATTTTCCTGACTGCTTAAAAATTGAAACTTTTGTGTACCTTACTATAGTAGAAAACGAACTGCTTCTCTAAAAAAATTTAGCATTTGGTATGTAAGTACATGTTTGTTTACTAGTCATGAACTTTTATGGCCTTGTGCTTACATTTAAGCTTTTGCGCAACTTCGGTTATTTTACTGGAGTTGGTAAAATCAATTTTTTCATACTTCCATCAGATAAAATGTCTAATTTGATAATGTTCCTTGACCGATAAATTCATTACATATTTTACTCCATTTTGTATAACAATGACTCATTGTAATTGGGTATTTGTTGAACTAAAAGGAATCTACTTCCATGATATCAATTCTTTCTAAGAACTCATATGCTACAAAACAGAGAAAACCGTTTGACATGTACAGACCTCACAAAAAGACTATTTTGAGGTCTAGGTATTAATCATTTTTTTGTCTTCATTGGACATTTATATCTTTGCTCCTTTTTTTTTTTTTTCTTTAGTAATATACTGTGTTGGCGAGGTGCTGTATCTTACATGGACTCCAATAACTATACACATGTCTAGGTATTAGTTCATAGGCGCCTAAGCCATTTATTAGACTTCATATGATTTGCTTGAGATCCCTTAAGTAAGATATGCATAACTTCGAGGTTGAAGTGCCTTGAGTCCCTGTGAGGCGTAAGCTATTCATGTGTAGATGGCTTTTTATATTAAAGTACCAATTTGATTCTTGCAGTGTCTTTCTTTTCCTTTCCTTTGTTATTAACATTGTAACTTTGCTGAGTAGCATTTAAAGCTTTTGGGAAGCTGATTCTGGATGTTGGCTTGATGGTAGCTTATCACTGCAGTAGATATGGTAAACACTAATTGAACTCCTGGTGTCTTTGATTCTTTTTGTATCTATATCTTATACTTTATTTTTTGTTGTTGGTTCATGGCGACTTGTGTGAATTATAATAATTTGAAAAGGTTTAATATAAATTTCCTGTAGCCTATCACTGCGATAATTTTTTTTGTCGGTTAAGTAACATGATTATTGTAAATTTTTGTCTTACTATATTGCTTTAGAGATATTGTATACAAATGATTGATGCCGCTAAGCTAAAGTCTCAAATGTGATTATATTTTTTCTCTAAGGACTTGTACATGACCGTGAGTTCAGTAAGAGTTTTTTCTGGATTATAATAGATTTGATATACCAATCTATTCACTTTAATAATAATAAATGTTGGAGTTTACATTGGACTTTTGCCATCTTGTCCAACAGCTAGAAACTCCTTTGAAGTTAAAATTAATACATGACTCCATATGTATACTCACATTTAAAAGGCTCTATGGCTAAGAGGGGAAGCGCTGAGGACAAGGAAAATTTAAATGTCAGTTGGCTAATAATCTCAATAATATTGTTTGAAAATTTTAATAAAATTCACAGTTAAAAAAAACTGAAAAATGAATCTCCTATCATTTTTCATTATTATATGTGATATTCTAGAATATTCTCCTTCACGGACTTGCAAATGTATACTGTATTCTTTTTAAACAACACACAGTAAAATTTTGGAAAAGAATTCATCAGATTTTCTTTGCTAGTTATAGTTGCAAGTCTTTTAAACAATTTACGTGCAACTAGGATTTGGACATAAATACAAGATAGTTAGAGTAGGAATTGGAGTTTTTAGTGGTTATCCAACATTTAGTATATTCAGTATCTACTAATATTATATCTTAATTTATCTGGATGAAGTCAGCAGTTCTGGTGTTGCACTCTACCTTAACTAGATTGCTTGAGTCACGATTGTAGCTAGAAAGATGCAACTGCACCATGTTTATCTCTTTAGAAACTTAGATCGCTTCTTCTTTTAAGATGATTTAATTTTATAAGCAGTGCTCTGTTTGGCTTAAAATTTTAAACTTTATGCTGTTCTTTGGCTCCTAATGTTATCTTGGTGCTACCTCTTCTGGCAGAAAGAAGGTTGACATTTATATAATCGATTTGCCGTGTTTGAGAGATCTTATTAATCATATGTGCTCTGTTTGGCTTAAAATTTTAAACTTTATGCTGTTCTTTGGCTCCTGATTTTATCTCGGTGCTACCTCTTCTGGAAGAAAGAAGGTTGACATTTATATAATCGATTTGCCGTGTTTGAGAGATCTTATTAATCATATGTACTCATGAATTGTATCTAAAGGAATAATGTTGCATATGGGCGAAGGGCTTGAACAAACACTTAATCGCTCTCGTTGCCGTAAAGGTCGCCTGCTTTATTGTTTCCCTGCTGAACGGAGGTACTATGTTTGTCATAGATAAACACTTATCACAGCTGACTTTACATTTGTGTTATCAGAATTCTTCCTTTAATTATTGTTATATCAAAAATTTGATTGCGTTTTAATAAGCTGAGCTATATTTAGTTAGCATGATGTCTTTGCACAAATAATTACCGAGTCAATTGCAGCTATGATGCTATGCCATGCTAAATTGAGAGCATATATATTATTGGTTGTTGGATATAAGTACATATTAAAATCCACAATCCTTTAATTTTTTTTTTTGCAGCAACTCTATTCAAGAAAGTGATTCCATGTCGTCTTGGTGTGGATGCCATACTTATAATGGTTCACTCACAGGTTAGGGAGCAATAGTTCTCGGACATCCTAAATCTTTAAAACATTTGCATTACATAATGCATTACATAATGCATGACATATTCCTTGTGTTGTATATGAATTTCTTTGAGGTGGCTATTGAAACCTTGGCTTTTACTTTTACTTTTTCATTTTATTCCATTTCCGTATTTGAAACTAACAAAGGAAAGAGGTTAGAGTTTTCTCTGTATTGTATCCTTGATCATTTGCTTGTGTTTAGATAACTAGATAAAGTAGGTATTATTTTTTCTTCATAAAGGGCATGAAAATAGGTAACAGATAACAAATATGGTTATTTGACGCACTAAGAGTAAAAATTACCGAGATGGATATCTGGGCCCTCTCTTAAGCCTTCTATTGTATCGATAATTTAATCTAAATTTTGAATTCTTATGTTTTACATTAGGAATATCTAACACCTGCAGCGTTCCAAGTTTCATTAAACACGCACGCACACACACACCTAATATGTATTATAATGCACGGATGAAGAATTAAGAACTCATTTGTATAGCAATGTAACCTAAGGATGCAATATAATTATTGGAAAGCCTGAAAAGGTTGAGGTAACCAATTTATTTTAACATAGTTCTGGTGCACAATAATACTCTCACCTGCGATCAAATGACAGTACTCAGATTCTTTCCTTGCTTTTGCATAAGGTTTCCTGAACTGAACTTTGTACATGAGATTATTGATATCTAGAGCTGTTTGTTTACTCGTTCTCTCAATATTACCGACTTTCATAATCCACAGATCCAATTGGTAAAAAATATACGGCCCACTGTGACAACATTTGATATACTTTTATATTAATCATACAATAACTTGATTCGACATGTCAAATAATTATAAGAAACCTTCCTGGAGATTGTTTATGTCAGTAATGGTTCAAGTGCGAGTACTTTTCAGAAAAGCTAAAATGAGATATAGTAAAATCTAGGTATTGCCTAATTTGATGGGAAAGATAAGTTTTCCTTTCAATTGTAATTCATTTTCTGTATTTTTTTTTTGGGGGGGGGGGAGATTCCATTTCTCAAGCTGTTAGTTTGCATCTTGTTTCATAACATGTATGTTAAGTTACCAGTTTGTCGAAAACCTTAAGGTTTCAGGAGGTCTTACCAGGATCTTATAGTATATTCTAACTATATATTCTGATCTTCAAAATACGTATATGCAACTATGCATATTTGCTTATTCTACCTCTGTTGTAATATGCCTTGCGGATATTTAATTGTGATATTACTTAAGATGCTTAGCACTTAATATGACACAAGGCTAGTAACAAGTATGATAATGCATTTGGTGGAAGCTAGACATTCCTGAACTAGAATGCAGATATTGTTATATGTAATTTTACATCTCTTTTCTTAGAGGTGATTAAATTATTATTGATTGACCTGTTTCACCTGTTTTTTACTTTTGTTTGTCAAATAATTTGGATATAAACTCTGTCCTCCTTATGGGCACTTGTTACTGTATGATTAGGTCAGAGGTAATCATTTAGTATTCACTTTCAGGCACCAACGGGGGCAGATGCTACTGATCTTGAACGTGCAACTTTTGCTCTGTTTATGCAGCCTGACTGGTAATTTGATTTAAAAAATAGAACTGCGTAGAGATGCACTTGCCTCTTCTGGTGTTTCTCATGTAAGTGTGCGTGTGAGAATTTATGTTAGATATATCACACCGGAAAAGAGTATTACTGATTAGGTGCCTGGTTTCGCAAATGAGATAACCCCATTGTGCAGTAGAATAGCTTTCCGTCACACTTGCAAACTAATTTTTATCCCCTCCAGCTGTCAATTTGGAGACACCTTAGTCCTTGATAAAATTTCTCTTCACAAATTCTGGGCTTGACTACTCCTGACATGTCATCTCTAACCTAAAAATTGGGCTTCTCCTAAGCCCATCTCCCTGATTTTCTAGGTTTATATATCCTCCCAAATACCGATAACATGCATGGGTCATAATTGATCACCTCAGGTTACCTGTTAAAAGTGACTAGTAGGAATATGATATTAAGATGTCGTGAAATTGTGTTTGATTAGACAGAGGGAGTAAAAATGAGGAGCGTCTGAGCTGCTAGAGCCCTTCTTTAATTGCATAATCCTCAGTTAAAAAGAGGGAAAGACTTGGACTTGGTGAAGGTGCTCTTTGCCTAAAATGCATCACCAAGTTCCTTTTTAACAAATAGCTCCCACTCCTGGAGACTTTTCCTTTGAAGTAACTCCTGCATCAACATTGATTTCCTTGTTTCATTCTCTCATGCTTATGGCCATATCTAAAATGCGCTCCTAAATCTAGAGGAAGAGAACTAAAACATTTTCTATTATAGGGAACAGAGTCTGTGCATATTTCAACAAAGGAAAATATTGGACAAAAAAGCATAGGTAACACAAACACAAGCCGTGGGTGAGAGAGTATAATAACTTGTTAAATTGAACTTAGGTTTTCAAGATGGATTGGCTGAATGCTGAGACCAGCAAAAAAAGAAAATTTTGAGTGATATTACTTTATTTAGGTGATTTTATACATTGAGCTATGTAGACATTAGATTTTGATGTGTTTCATTTTCCTGCTCATCTAATTCAGGGACGAGAAGCTTAGCTTCCCAGAAAAAAGTACATATTCATCAAGAGGTATGTTTTTTGTATTGTACAAATGCCTTATATACGGAAAAGGAACAGTGCAGATCGAAGAAAAAGGGACAATAAGAACTTGCCTTACAAAAATACCAAAGAACTTGCTGTTTTTTTCTGATGGATATCTTTTGAAATATTTTTCAAAAATCAGCGGGGTCTTGAATCTTGAACAGCTACGTACCTTAAACATATATATATTTGCAGAAATATAAACATATCACATCGTTTTTGAAATTTATAATTGAGTAGAATATGCTGTCAAAAGTTACACGATTATCTATTTTGAAATAGAGTAACTACGATAGTTTTGCAGTGACATTGTTCTGTTTTGAAAAAGAGCTAGTTTTCTGAGTCAGACCTTTGTGATGTGGTTTTTGATTAGATGTGAATTTTTGTTCTCTTTACTTGTTTTTAATACAATGATCATATTCTTACTGGAACAAGTTATATATCATTTCTATATCTACATTTTTAAATTAAATAAATTGGTTGGTTCTAATTTTACAGTTGATCCCATCTTTGGGATCCCTTACCTATGGAGAGTACACTGAGAAGCTCCTAGACAAGTATTACCACCTTAAATTGTAAGGGCAGAACTTAAAGTCCATAGACCATCGAGCATGGATCTTTGCACGAGTTGTCTATGCTTTCAGATTACGGTTACGAAAGTGTAGTGTAGTCTGTCTTCAATCTAGATAAACACGGGAGTGAGTTACGCTCTTGCTGCTATTCTTCCTTGTCATTTTCTTGTAACTTTCTGGTTCAAGCATATCCAACAGCTTCGTTTCGCCCCTCTACCATATCCACAGTCTGGGCCGAGCATGATGCAGCTGGAATGCTGGCTCTTAATTTACCACCAAAAGCAGGCCCTTCTCTTCATTTTCGATTTCTATGCGAAAATTCTGATACTACTGCAACTGGAGCAAGTAGAATGAAAATTTTAGGGTCAGATTCAGACCCTTCTGGGGAGTTTAAGAAAGAACCTGAGAGCGATGATGATTGTGTCAAGAATAAACATGCTGTCCTCCGTGAGGTTCACAGGGCCATCTTTGATGAACAAGTAAGAGTACATGCCTTTGTATCCCCTGCAGAATGCTATATACTCTTATTTATCGCTTTTATTAACTCTCTTCAGGTGTTTGATCTGGTGAACCGTGAGGCATCCAACGTGTAAATGTAACTGGAATACGAGAAAATTATTTAGAATTGAACCTCACTCAAGGAGCCTCTGTGTTCATTTCACTTATGCCGCCCAAGCAAGATCATCACATGGTAGATAGTGCTGACAATCAGAATTCAGAAAGTGCGCTTGTAACTTCTGAATTCTTTAATGATTCTAATCCAAAAAACAAGAAAAATCTTACAAAGAAGAATGTCCTTCCCAATAGAGTCAGTTGCAAAATTTTCCTTCAACAGACGTTTCACGAGCAAGTGTTTGTACAAGCAAAGAAGAGAACGACTTCTGGTGGTAAAATGCATTATAATCCGCCTGATCGTTCAAATCTGCTTGGTCATTTCTGCATGTCCCTGGCTCACAGGATTTTTTCGAATAAAATACTTAAAACACGACGGTCTGTTACCAGTTTCTTTAATGGATGTCTATTTAGATAGGTATCAATATAATGTCTTTCTACATAGCTTTGAAATTTGCGGAGAATAAAATAGAATTATGAATAATATGTATAACTGAGTGACGAGTTGAATATTTTTATTTGATACCTGAAGGTCTCCAGGGTTCCGTATGTTCATTTGATATCTCATCCAACTTGGAATTCTCGGACATTCTCGTGGACACTCTCAGGGGATCTGCCTCGGTCTATTATTCATGCAAGTGGTCAAACCCGGGGATCTGAAAGGAAAGTCAAGACACAGTTCCGAACTAAAGTATTGGTGAATGATGATTGCATCAAGGTGGAAGGGGAAGGAGTTGTTGGCCTGTCTAAAGGCACCTCTGAAAGAATATGCTCTATAAACAGATATGACTGATTTGGCAGATCTTCCAATGATACTTCTGCAACAGGTATGTCTGTTATAGTGTTGTAGCAGAGCTGAAATTGTTTTAATCTAATGCAGAATTTCATGCAAGTGTTACACTTAAGTTGGATTTTAGTGAATCTGCTGTTTGTTTGTTTTCCTCTTCTGGTGAACTTAATAAAATTTTGTGTTAACTCTATTATGTGTACTTTGCCTAATAGTTAGCATTACCTTATTTAATATCTAGTTGAGCATATGGTTGTCTAGTTAAGTATTTGAGTGTTATGTTTTTGAACCTCCATATTTAACAAATGCTATGTTTTTGAATTATATATCATGCGCATAATTCAAACTCGAAGAAATTTCCATGTCCTTAATATGTAACAAATTGTTTTATCACACAAAATGTAACTGTTTAGCATCCTGGTTTAGTAGTTTCTAATGAGCATTAAATAGCTCTGCATCTGCATCATCATTATCCATCTTGAGGTTGGGGCCCATCTAGAGTAAACCTCTTCTCCACATCAGCTTTATGAGGCGGGTAGTCGATCTTGGTGTAGCTTTTGTCGTAGAAGACATGGAATTCATTTGGATAGTGTTTACCTTCAGCTTTTTTCACAAAGGTCGTCAAGACCTTTTTTCCAAACCTTTTGCTGATCTTGTTTTCAAAATCTTCGCGGCTGAACGTGCCCTCTATGAATTCTTCCTCCTCCATCATCTTAGAAAAAACACTTTTCCCCTCATCATCAAAGAACTCATCAGCCATCTCCATTGCTTTCAGCCAGTATGAATAAGATACATCTCCATGCTTTATGTTTTCCCTGACATATAGTGTGTCCAGATTTGAAGTGTGATTTGTAGTTCTCCAAAACTTGATCATTTTTGAGTAAGCATTGGGATGATCTTTCTTGAATGCTTTAAGCAACTAAAAAACAATGAAACAGATCATCAATGTATACATTGAATGTTAAGTTAAATCAGCATTATAAATTGCATGAATCATCAAAATGTATACATTTTTTTTCATAACTCTGCTTCTATATATATATATATGTCAAAGGCTTACAGAACTGTAATAGAATTTTAGTCATCTCCCTCCTTTTCCAATTTCCCCAACTTCCTCCAATTTTACAAGTCTATATAAGAACGCAGTAAAATTATCAACAAGTGTACCTCATTAGCATCTTTCGTTCTATCCTTGAAATTGGGATTGTTGACTGGGATTTTGTTCCACGTTTTTATATTTCTGCTGAACTTGCATTTCAGCTTATTTTTCCATAATCCATGTAGGGGCACAGATTCCAAGTAGTGTTTGCCATTTATATACTTGTACTGACAACTGAGCACCAATTCATAATCTAAAAAAAGAATTTTTGAGTTAGATCAGAACCATATATATGTGTGTGTTTTCATTGATTGCTTTGGTTTTTATATACTCACAAATATCTTCAGCATTGTAGTGTTGTTCGTTATCAACATCCTGCCCAATGTTGGCGATGGCAGAGAACCGGATGGCGGAGAATCCTGAAGAGATGGCAGGGCGGAATAAAGATGACGAGACACGCTCTGTGACAGGCCTCGTTGCTGGTGTTGCAGGCCTCAGCTTGCGTAGAATGTCTGTTAGTCTTTGGCGAAAAGCCATACCTGCCTAAATCACACACAAGAGATTCAACAGGATAATATGCTACTATTATTGATATCTCAATTAGATTCAACAGGATACTATGCTACTGCTACTTTTATTGAAACTTTTATTTTTGTTGAATGTTAATCGAAGCAGTCTCTCTCCCCCGCTCTCTCTCTCTGACTCACACACACCGCCCTCTCTCTCCCCCCTCTCTCTCTGACTCACACACACATACAGAAGTGTATAATCAAGTATATACGGTAAAACCATCATGCAAGTCCCAGTAATTTCAACAAGCCATAATTAAAACACTCTCTTACTAGAATTTCTCATACACAAACAGATAGCTCGTAATATATATGCAAACAGAACTATCACGTACAATCACACACATTCAATAACAATTGCAATGTATAATCAAATAACAAAAATTACAAGATGAATGTAGTTGATTACTTACAAGATCTCCGGTTATGAAGAGAATTAGGATTTGAAACCCTAGCTAAGACTCTCCCTCTCCTCTAATTTCCTTGAAGAATGAAACCCTAGCCTCCCTTCTTTTTTTTTAATATAGTTATATATAAGATTATTATTACAATTTGGTTTTTGTTTTAAAAGAATTACAATTTCTGTTTTAAGATGAAAAAAAATTTAGTGATACATTTATGATATATTCTATTAATTTTGATTAACTTATCGTTCAAGGTGTTTTAAAAATTAATTAATATCTTTTACGACACTAATTCCAATTATACGTAACAATTCGTGTGTTGTGTACCTAAAATCAAACAAAATGGATTCGAAATAGAATACTAATATCTTAAAATACAAGATTCATCTGAACTATCAACCACTCTAATTTGACGTCTTGTGCACCTTTTATAAGGGAGAAATTTTAAAACACGTAAAATTTGATCGTTATCCCAAGTTTATCACGGTCTTCCTTTTTTTCTCCTATTGGACAACATCAAATATTCAAATCTTCCACACTCCGCAATAAATCTAAGTCTATTCAAGACATGTTAAAATTCTCGAAACCTATTTTCCTTTTATTTTTTTTAAAATACATGTAAGTCGTAATTTGACAAAAGAAAATGTAACTCCTAATTGCCATCTAAAAAATAACATATTATATTTTAAAATTCTATCATAAATATTAAATTGCATATTATTATAACAAATATTAATTGTTATTATATTTGATTAATTATATCATTTAACCCAAAAATGATAAAATCATAAATTTTCGTATCCATTTCGTATCGAATTTTTGTGTCGGGTCCAGAATGTAAATGGGTTAATGCGGGTGAATTGGCGTTGCGGGATAGCGGTTTCGGTGTGTGTTATTGTAATTTTGGTGATATGTACATGCATAGTTTGAATATTTGTATGTAGGGATTAATCTAGGGTTTCGACTTCGATGCTTGATTAACTTGATACTAAAATGCTTATTGTGGATACATATATGTATAGACTATCTGATTGTATGTACTGTGTAATCTGAATTCAATTAAGTTGTGTTTGTGTATGTTAATGTGCTAATTCAATTAAGTTGTGTTTGTGTTGTATATATTTGCATAGGAATTGTACACGCATAGCATAACGTATTGTCAATTGTGGTTAATCCTAGTCTTAATCTGCTACAAAGGAAGATGAAACACACTGGGAAGTATGATAGGTGCAACTGCATTAACCGGGGAGACGATATTTGCTGTAACTGGCAGTACGATGTTGTCTCCGCCTTCTAATTTCCCTAGAAATATTTCGTGAAATGAAACACATAAAGACATGATGTATCTTATTTACTGTCTTATTGGATGACATTTGGGAACGTTAGTTTGAGGATTTTCCAACTTTCTTTCTAATTGTACGATCTCGAATGTATGTAATTGCTGTAATTTTACATTATGCACTTGTAACTTTGCAACAAAATACTCGTGCTAACTCTTTTATTAATCCCAGCTGCTGGAGCAGGGACTGTCAGGGTCAAAAATGTCTTTTAAAATAGGAAGTCTCGAGGACTTTGAATTCAAAGCTGTTGGAGAAGCCATGAACATGGGCGTGAGTAAATTAAGTTGCTTCTTCTCGTTTTGTAGACATTAGAGCAAAGCCGATGCAGTTTGTTGATTGCTTTGACCCCTTACCCCTATCTTTAAACCTAGTTAATTTTAGCCGAGTAAGATATCCATTTGAGAAGTAGGAAACTGGGAAATGTTAAATTTGTTTGCACAAGAAACTGATGAGGAATGAGAGTCTCCCAGGGTTATTCTATAACAAATTTTGTGCAGAATTTATATAGCAAAAAAAAGAGAGTTATTAATTGTGTTTAAAGTTTTGCTGGAAAGAATGTTCAATAGATTTTTCTAGAGGATAATACTTTCCGGTATTCTCCTTCTAGTTGGTTCTTGGTTGATTTTGTTTATACTAATAATTTTTCACTTTGGTGGACAACTAATTTTCAGTTCTGGATCACTTCACCTGGATGTTATCAACCAGACATGGAGCCCTATGTTTGGTGTAAATATAAACATTTTTACATCAAGGTATAAGTCGTTCATCTAGTGTTGACATCTTTGCTTTGCATATCTAGTAAATGCGTTTGAAGTGCTCCTCCCCCAACTACTTCTGTACCCAATCCATCAGACCCACTGAATGGGGAGGCAGCAGCTCTAATGATGCGTGATAGAGCTGCATTTGAACAGAAAGTTAAAGGTACGGAACCACTTTGAAGTTTTAACATATTTTATATTTGAAGGGAAGTAAACATGCACATCTTTTGATCTCAAAATGGTATGAATCATTACTGATATCATTTAGTTGTCTCCTTGCCTGCATTCGAAAAGCATAGTTTTACTTGGCCATTTTTATGTGTCATCAAATTGAGATAGTAATAGTGTTACATAGTGGATGTTAGGAATATGTGAGAGTAATGCAACTTGATTTCATTTGACATTGCTTTAGACGATCTTACCCGGTGGATCTCTTAGTTGTACCTTCGTGTATTATTGTGTCCTGCTATATCATTTGTGTTTGTGTTACCTCTTTTAAATTAGGTCACTATTGAAAACCGTTGCAGATTACTCGCTGCCTTCATTTCAAGTCCTCCCTGGGGAACACAAAGTTTTCTTCTTTAAATGTAACCTATACAAGTAAAGAAGCTTAAATTGATTCTTTTTCCAAATGAGTACTTCTATAACATATGCGGGTAGCTATCAACGTATGGGATTGTTTCTCTGTAATTAAATTCATGTGGGGGGGTGACTCTTTCTAATATAGATACAATACTATTTTTGTGATACCGGGATCAGTAAGATCTATAATGACATCATCATGTTCTGAAGTGTCTTTAAGAGGGAGAGAGAAACTTTTTGCTGCATATTCTTTTGTCTTCGTATGTTTTTACTTTGTGTACAATGAAATGTTAGCTGAAGAACTGAAGTGCATAATATGCTGTCATCTGCAAAGTGCAAAGTTAATTAAAATCAAGTCTCTTGCAAGTATACATATATCTGTAAACATCATTAAAACATGAGATATATAATCCTTATTCAGAATACTGCAAAAAATATGCCAAGGCAGAAGATATACAAGACATCCCAGAAGAAATTTTAAGTGATGAACAGCTAAGTGAAGCTGAATCCAACTCGAGCGACGAATTACACTCTCTTGTCAGTGCACTGGCCTGTCCAATAGCATTACTTAATGTTCTTGATCGTATTGACAGCAAATGGGCAATTGCCGTAGACAGGTTTCTTTTATCACTAAATTGAGATATATTAAATTAGGAGACTGATTACAGTGTGTTCTATACTTTTAAATCGACACTGTCTATTCATGTGCAACAGTTATTAAATACATTTGTAATGTAGTACCATGTAAATTACTGGACAAAGAGTAGTCTCATTTGTTTCTGAACAGCTGAGTGAGATAATATAACATCAGCAAGACATTTGCAAGCGAGTAGTTAGGTTTTAACTTTTAATTGTCCAGGTGTAGGAAATCTTGCAGGAAAGTTTATAAGTGTATTTCCAAAAGTACAGTGTTCTCCTTTATCTTTTCCTTCTTCCTAGTTCTTGCTAAAAAATTCAATTTTGAGGGTAGGGCTGATCAGGTTGGATTGTTACTCACTGAAGAAGTTCTGCTGAAGGGACTGCATGGAAAGAGGTAAACATGCCAATCAAAATATAGGAACATAATTGTTGATAAACTTGGAATTCATGTTTAGTTGTTTAAAAGTTAATATATAATTGGTGTCCAAATATATTTCAGGCCGGTGCCACTAGTAGGGTTTTCACTTGGAGCATGAGTAATATTCAAGTGTCTTGGAACCCTGGCTAAAGCTGACTGTGATGGTATTTTCAGGGACAGAAACTCTTTTTTCCTTTTTGTTAGTGCTCGTCTGAACTGCTCTAATGCAGTTATAAATATTTACTTGCAAGTTGCATCTCATCATGCTGAAAGAGTTGTTCTCCTTGGTTCACCTCTTTCTGTTAAAGTTAACCGGAAAGAAGCAAGGAAGGTAATATCCTCTTTTTTTATTTATAAATGATTCGTCTTAGTTATATATATATATCAAACAAACACCAATTATGGGTTTGGAATAGAGAAAACTCATATAATCTTAAAATTATATTGGATTCGTATTAGATTAATTTTAATGTTTTAATGTTTTAATGTTTTTCTATAAATAAAATAGAAGAATGAGAAGAAAGAATTCATTTATTTGAAAGAGTCAAAGAAAAAGAATCAAATTAAAGTTACAATAAACAACAAAATTAATTTTTAGATATCAATCGTTCAATTTTATTGTTTTGGCTCTGTCTTAAGTTCTAGATTGGCGATTTTACAACACACGGGAAACTCACGAAATAATATTTAATTTAGTGATGTTTTGAAAGTGTTATCAAACTAAAACTATCTATAAATGGAAGGAAAACACTACGCATTTTACATTAAAAATTGTGTTCAATTTAGGTTACATGCTTATAGTTGGGTTTAGTCATTAAAATATTGAATATTCTTTTATATTAGATCCAAATTTTCTCAGGTGTTGTACCAAAATACTTACTCCCCCCCCCAAACATAAAATGCCCAGAAGTGTTGACAGCCGCCCTAAATGCCCATTGACTAAGCATTTCAGAGATGCGTATTTTGAATATGCATTTCATGTGTATCCTTTATTTTTTTCAATTCTTCTGAACAATACGCACTTGAGAAATGGGAATACAGGGCCTATACGTATTAGAATAATGCGTTGTCAAGTTTTGTTTAAAAAAAGACCACGCATGAACTTTGTGCGTATGCTTTACAAAAATTAAAAAATTAGTAATCGCATGTGGGTCATGCGTAGTCAGTGGGTATTTTGGGCGGAACTTCATGAGAAAATGTATTTTGGGCAGTTTGGACCCCAAAAATGAGGTATTTTGGGCATTTTCTCAATTTCTCATCTATTTATTTTATTTTAAGAGCTAACAGTTTTTCTATTCATTTTAGGTTACGTAGTCATACTTGGTTTATATCATTAAAATATATGATATTCAAATATATTAAATCTAACGGTTCTCATTTATTTATTTTTAAGATTTAATAATTCTTATTTATTTTTTTCGCACCGTATAGCGACTATCAAGGGATAAGATTTCCTTATACATATTATATATAAGGATATAAAATTAAAGGTTTGTAATTAAATTTTGACGCTAAATATAAACAAATTTAGAGTAAAAAACTTTAAATTTTAATATATTTCCTTTTACGGTCAAATTAAGCAAAGCTTTATTAAGGAAAATATTTTTAGCAAATTGATATAATATGAAAAGATATTTTAATACCTGATCTTCAATGATTTCATCATCAACATACAACATATCCACAGGAGTCCATTTGTTGTTGTTTTTCACCTATATATCAAGTTCTTGGTAGCTTAAAAGTTCCATAACGAAGCAACCACGTCTCATAAGCATGTGAAGAGGTGTATTGCCCTCTTTATCCTTCTTATTTACAAATTTCTTATGCTCTTCTGGACAATATTTTAATATGCCTTGTATCATCTCCTTTTTGCTTTGCAATGCAGCTAAATGTAATATATTTTGTCCATTTTTATCAACAGCTGTATATGCATAAGACGAAGATGGCCATAACTGCATAAGAAGTATCATCGAGGAAACATATCCTTTTGCAGCTTCTATCTGAAATGGTGTTGATTCTGGGTAGACAAATTGGTGTCAGATCTTTTTTGTTCTTGAACTATGCGTTTAATTATTACTGAATTGAATTCATTAATATATGTAGCATGGTGAAGAGATGTCCACCCTAGCTTGTCAACAAAGTTTACAAGGTGTCCAGCATGAATATCCAACAGATTGAAGGCAGAATCTATAAAAGAAACAAAAAGGTACAGTAATTACATTAGATGTCTTAGTGTGTTCCTTGTATATATTATAAAATAATAAATCTTATTAATTTAGGATATCATTTTGTGTTTTAATTCCAACAATGATCCCTATACCCATTTCTCATTATTATAATAATAAAAAATTCGGAAAGAGATGTACAAGAAAGGAAGGAAGAGAGAGAAAATAAGGCAAAAATGAGGGTGAAATGAATTTTTTAATGATAAAAATGAATTAAGGTATGGTTAGTGATTTCTTATTAATATGGTATGAGATGATGCTCTTAGTTATTAAGGAAGTAGTAAAAGGCTATTGGAATACCATTTTTAATCAAAATCCTTATAATCTATGTTAGGTCATATAAGTAGGCTGTTAGACTTGCTCTAATCAAATTATGTTTATTCTCTTTATAATTGTAATAATGAAAATTTGTAATATGTGTTATTGACACGATGAAAACACAATATAAAATAAGAAATAAATATGTATAATTATAATATTTAGTAACACATAACAATATTTAGTAACATTGAATTTTTATTAGCTAAAAACAATTTTTTTAAAAAAAATGCCATTAAAAAGCCAATAAAAAATAACAAAATTATGTAAAAATATTTATAGAATATTCCGCCTCAATATACAAAATTAGTAACCCTATTGTATATGTAAAAGTAGGTTTCTTCTGCAGATTATTTTACGGCCATTATATTTATAAATTAGGATCCCATAAATAGAGTGAGGTTCTAGAGAGAACCTTTTAGTCAGGAAGTTGTTATTTAACATCTAAAAGAGTATAATTTACTATCTAACTTAATCTAATTAAAAACGTGAATTGTACTTGTTTGGCGCGTTACAATAGCTGATATCAGGCTGGCTTGATTTCTGAGACTTACAGTTGTACATGTTTCGACTCCAGCTTCATACACCTCTGTGAGTACTTTGACCATTTTCTTGTACTTCTTATCCTTGGCTTTGTAAATTAAAGGCATTAGGCTAATAAAATCATCGCCAATCCAATAATCTTTGTAGGCTGGATTTTGTATGTCTAATATTAATTTAACCACTTCCAAGTAATTTCTCTCTACAGCCAGTTGTAACACAGTTTGCCTGTCCTTGTCAGTTTGGAAGAATAATGTATTAGCAAAACATCTATACAGTCTGTATTTGTTAGCACCCTTGTTCTCTAATTTAAGTGCAGTTAGGGCTGTAATTCGGGCCGAGTTTCGAGCCGGGCGTAATTCGAGCCGAGATTAATCGAGTCGAGTCGAGCCAGCTCGTTTAGTTAAACAAGCCTAAACCTCTGCCCGAACTCGACTCGTTTAATTTCACGAGTCGAGTCGAGCCACCTCGTTTAGCTAAACGAGCCGGTTTTAACGAGTCGGGCGAGCCGGCTCGTTTAATTTTACACTTAATTGAGCCTAAACCTTTACCCGAACTCGGCTCGTTTAATTACTCGAGCCGGCTCGACTCGTAAAATTAAACGAGTCGGAACCTCTGCCCGAACTCGGCTCGTTTAACTAAAGGAGCCGAGTCGAGCCCACTTAAACGAGTTCGAGCCGGGCGGCTGCAGTCTTATATAAATGAATTATCCTTAGAATCATATCTCGAACTTCGTTCTTGGCTGCAAGGACAATGAAAATATTACAAATGCAAATAGCTGATTCTGTGTTCTGATTCCTACTTGGATCTTCTGTTTTCAATTTTTCTTTCATAAATTTATGTCTATGTCCCTATACAGATAAAAGGTAACTAATTTATCTCTAGATAAAAAGAAAAATGAACATTAATTCAATTATTTATTCTACATGTTAAATCATTAAATTCAAAACATTTAGCAAATTAATTAAAATCTTGGATTATATCTTGTTTAGCAACACGAACTATGTAGATTATACCACATACCTTTAAGATTTTTGATAACAGCATGAAAAGCAGTAAGACTACCACCAGGACCATCCAAGTTAAATTGATCAGCTTTGCAAGTTTTACACATCATCTTCACTAAATCAGCGTACCTTCTTTCCACGGCTATGTAGAATGGTGTTTTACCTTTGTTGTTTTGAATCCCAGGATAACTTGGATCAGCCTTTACTATTAGTTCAGCCGTACCCAAGCTACCATGCATGATTGCTATGTGCAAGGCAGAGTCCAAATCTTCATCAACTCGCCTAAGGAAAGCTTCAAAAGAACTAACTGGTTTACCTTTACCATCAGTATTATCACTATCTGAAGCAGGAAAATGTTTAGCTACATCAATAAGGACCTCAACCACTTCAATGTCATGTTTGCGATGCTTAATTACAGCATGCAAAGCAGTACTACCACCTGGACCGTCCAGAGACGGTGCTTTGCAATTTGTACAGATCTCCTTCACTATATCGTACCTCTTATCTTCAGCAGCTATGTAGATTGGAGTCTTACCATTCTTGTCTCGTATATGTGTGTATAAGTAGGGTCGGCCTCTACTAGTAGCTTAACAACTGTTAAGTTTCGTTTTTTGACTGCTACATGTAAGGCGGTGTTCAAATGTGTATCACATTGCCTAAGAAAAGCTTGGAAGGAAGATTGTGGAAATTGTTGTCTTGCTGCTTCAATGATGATCCTAGCGACTTCGGTATGTTTGCCAAATAAACCATCTAATTGATCCATTATTTGTAATTATATCTTTGTGTTTTTTGAGTATATAGAATGTCAGATTGAACCTTGTCTTTATATACAGAGAATTGATGTATTAAAAGCAACCCTAAACTTTAAGCAAATATGGAGCCTACCTGGGATGCACTTAACCTGACCGGCGGCCATTTCTAATGCGACAATTAGTGGATTGTTAACTTCAATTATTTAAGACAATGCCATCATCTTAATGCAATTTATGATCCACTAATTTCATATCTTATGTCATTGCTGTGGTTATCATGCATGCAGTAATATATCAACTCTCATTTAAAAGGAGAAAATTATATTGGTTTTACTAAAATTAAATATTATTTGTTATTTATTGAGCATTATGATATAGCTCAAATGATAAAAGTTGTCATCTCAGAGTTTCTGTTGGTTTTAAGATAGCTCAAATAGTAAAAGTATATCTCTTACCGTCTCAGGTTTCTATTTTTACATAGATATTATATGCAATTTTCAAAATAAACACATGCAGATATGTTTAATAGAAAAGCTATGTCATTTTCAATCTAATTATTTTTATGTAAAATATTAATATTTGATTCTAGAAACCAATTTTTGACTAATTTGGCTTATATGCCTTACAATTGAGTATCTGTTCTAATAAATCTCGGGGGTGAACGAGAATCGAACCCAGAACCTGGGACAACAAGAGATAAGCCCTTAACCACTTGAACCATTTTATATGTTCGCCTCTTGTCTGAAAGAGACCTCTAATTACTCCATTGAAATATATAACAAATCTGCAGTAATACGCACTCTTTCCTTCATGGTCCTTTAACAAATGCCACTACCATCTCTAACAACCAAGAACTTGACCAGATTAGACAAGTTAAAACAACCTTGTCAAATTCACTTTACTTTAATTACATTCCTTAATTTCCTAATTTCACACCACAAGAGTCTCCACAGTAGGTAATCATGTTTAGAATTTATACATGGCATGACCGTGTCGACAAAAATGACACAACACGAAACTAAAATTTAACATACTGGAATAATTGTTTCTCGGTAATTGATACAAATTACAAAGTTTGTGTAGTTTTTTTTTTGTTGCCTCTTCAAGTTAAGAGGAAGATAACTATGGAACAGGAGTGTTAGATCACTGGATCCATGGTTCTGTGAACAGGTCTTAAAGTGCTTATACCTATTTATCCGTTGAATAACTCACTGTTGGAGTCTCGAAGTCATCTTCCCTGATGCATGCTTCTTCTGGCAGCTTGAAACTTAAACAAAACATAGCCTGCATAACCGAAATATTAGTTATACAGTGAACTGTGGAATTATATCGTATTTAAAATCTAACTCTGGTATTACTTCGGACCTTGTACGGAGCAACAAGTCTAACCCTATGAAATACTGGATCTTGTATACGAGCCTTTAAAGCGGACTCTACTTCCTGTCAAAAGCCAACAGGTACAGATACAAAGATAAGAGGAGAAATTTGAGTAAATTAAACACAATAATAATCAATCTGAAATTATGTGTATCGTATATAGACTATTGTATCATGGAGTGCAAGCAAACACCAAGTAAGAGTTTGTGGAAACAACCATGCTACAGGAACTTACAGATATAACTGATTCTCTTGTTTCACTTGACCTCATGAAGCAATAGCAATGAATCCAAGGTAGTGACCCCTTCCAGTATCTTCTCCGAATAAGGCCTCTGAATGAATCTGCAAAAGACAGTCAAGTTTTCATATTGCTCTGGCACACAAAAAAAGAACATCAGGGAAAGGAAATTGAACCGCCTGAGCCAAAACCACGAGTGAAAACACATAAGAAATTAGATACATATTTAGCAAAAAAAGAAAAAGAAATTAGATACAGAAAAACATAGTAGCATATTTAACATCTATGCCAGAATTTTATACAATGTAACTTGATTTTAGGAAAGTTCTAGTTCCTAACGTAACTATAGATATGACGAAAGAAACGAGGCTTAAGAAAAACATCAGACGAAAATGCATTTTGTTCAGATATTCTGAGAATAACATCTGCAAAAGGAGAATCTGAATTTTGAACTAACGCTTCATAATATGACATTATCAAATATTACACTGACATGATGACATCAGTTAGCCAGTCAATTATAATAGAATCTCATTTTAGTAGGGGTAAACATGAAAAAATCCGCAAATGCAACTTTACTTGGAATTGAAAAGTATAAACGAAATCATTCAACACAAAGAACAGAAGATAATGCGGTTTGTATCGGCATAGTCATAGCTCCAAATAAAGTTAAAAAGTAAATGATTGACGATATGGGCATAGCATGGCTGAACTACACAATGCAAGGTTCAGTTAGATGTACACATAAATCTTTAAACTCCACATTGGGAAACAGGTGGCATGAGCTTATATAGAGAAACTGATGTCTAGATCAACAAGTTGGCGCAAATCTGCAAGTTCATGCATATAATAAGGGTTAGAAAGAGATAGATGCAAGGACCTAAACATACCAATAAATTGAAGGGCGGAAGCTGGAAGATTCATTATCACATGATCAACATGCTCCCAAGGTCTAGTATCAACCGATACAGAAGATTTTATGCACTTACTTTTTCCCTTGCTTACCTTCGAAGCTGCACAAACACTAACACAATCAGCACTTGAGGCTTCTGCAATAGAAATTGGAAAAGCAGTACTTAGAGCATGCATCTAACTTCAATAAACTACACAACATTAAGTACAAGTTTGCTGATTACAAGCACATTAGTTATCAATTTTAATCTCCCTGAAATTCCAATGGTACCTTCTTCAGAAACATCTGAACATCGTCGTTTAAGGGAAGTCACACTTGCATCTTCACCCTCACCTAAAACTTTGTCAGTGTCCAAAGAAATTAACTTATTGCATGAAACTTCTTCCATGGCACCTGCACAACATAAAAATATAATTTCGATGACCCTTTTCATGTACATAACTCTATTAGGTAGAGTGGCAGATGTACCATTTGTTTCCCTAGGGTCATCATTTTTTGGTACTTCTCCAAGTTCGTTGGGTGACCCAAGTAAAGGAGCAACATATTCTGTCTCGCAAGGAGGAACTGACATCAGTTGTGCAATGAATTTCCTAGCATCCATGTTGTAGGTATGAACGCAGTCCTCGACCTTGTTGATTTTGGCATTGATCCTCAAATAATTAACACTATCCGGATTCAAATCATTTGCATAAACCAGGCAGCCTTTCTTCGCAGCTGGAATAGCAAATGGACCAATACCAGCGAACATGTCACATATGGTTTCCCCAGATTTAAATAGTGAAATTAACCTTCCATGTTCACGGTCCAACCTTGAATTCCAATAGACTGATCCATAATCAAGCTTGAACGTTGCTCCACACTGCTTTACTTCCGCAATCATGTCGGTTTTCCCAGCTAGCACTTCAAACTTTGGTACACGGAACTCATTGGTAATACTTCCAACTTTATTAACAACCGTCTGGATTGTGGGATAATTTTTCTGAGGATAGAAAAGAAACAAAATATAAAACGATGCAAGCGAGGGATGTCCATAAGCAGTATTTTCTAAAACATGACACCATTTAACTGATAGACATGCAAGCATGTTGCACACAACCTATAATTAAATGTCCTTTTCTAGGTACTTATTAGTTATTTCTAGTTTGTGATATGTAGTTCTTAGTCAGGAACCGCTAACATAATCTCCCGTTTAAAAAGAAAGAAACATAACTATTAAACTATAAGGCGTTTCACAAATGAAGTCAAGCTCTTCAATTTGGAGTTTCAACAACCTTCTTACAATAGATGGTCATAGATTAATACTTAAGAACAAATAAGGAAGATATACATTGACGATTCATTTAGACTAGTGAAAGATTCAGGCATTTTCTAGAGTAACAGTAAAGGACATGACTAGTGAAACTCACATCATATATAACCTTCGCAATAACATCCTTGTAAGGGAGTAGTTCCTCGCTTATGTTCAAATGGGCAATATGACCTGCAAAAATACTGCATATTAGTTTAATTAATCGTAAGATAGAAATAAAGGCTCTAGCAAAGATATATGAAAACCTTTGTCAATAAACTTTATCAGGAGGTATACAACCGGGTAAAGCAAAAAAACTAAATAATGCAAATATACTAGTAATACTTAACTATCGTTTCGAATGATGTCTGTGCTGTTAACCCGGGAGGAAGAATATGCTTCAACACGTGATCTATTGTGCAGTATCAACCATTAAAGCAGTCAGGAACAGGTCAAATTGGCTAATCCATCAGCTGAACTGATTTACATAATCAATGTAGTAGTAAAAGTGTAAAACAGTGTACACGATTGTTGCAAGAATATAAGGTTTAACAAGAGTGAAAGTAGTTGAGGGGTGGAGTTCCGTTTACTAATGCAATAAAAAGCAACAAAATATTTAAGGCAAAGTATACATGCTTTACATGATGGAAGGAAACAACCATATTCATTGATCACACAGTTCATACATTTTATTCTGACGTGCGAGTCAAAACAGCAATAAATATATATATCTGTCTTATTGCATGTGCTGCTTTCGAATCAGAGACTGTACTGTTTATATTAACATCTACTAGGGTGCTGGAAAGAGACCTCTCATTGAAGCTCTAGCTTTTTAATGGATTAGTCTTGATCTTGACCAAGTAAAACACATAATGGCAGGAGGAGGTTCAACCTCACATCTCGAATGAATTCAAGTACATATTCGAAGAAATTCTGACCACCGGTCGGAATGGTTTGTGGGTTCCGAACGTGAAGATACTCGACACAAATCAACAAAGCTTTCTTTAACAATTTTAGGTCGAAA
This sequence comes from Apium graveolens, assembly GCF_009905375.1. NCBI lineage: Eukaryota > Viridiplantae > Streptophyta > Magnoliopsida > Apiales > Apiaceae > Apium > Apium graveolens. The sequence goes on from NC_133654.1 coordinate 4,067,660, forward strand.
GGTAAGACTTAAAAAAAAAAGGAAAATGATAACATAGAACAACTAAAAGTTTTAACTGAAGCTTTTAAGTTAAGCTAGAATAGAATTTGTAACGTCCTACAAGTTCCTAGCAACTTTAAAGAAGAAAAGCGTAAACTGTATTCGACCAGCCTATGCAGCCTATCCCTAGCCATAACAAGGGAGAGGAAATGCTGTTTTTAGCCCATAAAAAAATATAGTATATGACAGTAATCCAACGAAAATTATTATGAATATACAGATTTAAATTTACAGAAAAGTACTAATAATCCATCAATCATGTTCCTTAAAGAAACTAACATATCATTTTGAAGTGCACTTTGAATTAATATCACTCACCTGCACTCCAGTAGGAATATCCGAGGGTCATCGAATAAGGGACCACTTCCACTTTAAAAAGCTTCTTCAGTTCATCAATTTTTTCACTTGGAATATCAGATAATTCTGTTATGCATAAGATAAACAAAGACATTATTATGAGTTCACGCTGGTTACTCACAAAAAGACATTTCTTTCTTTCTTAGAAGATGGACTGTAAGTACAATTTGAAGTTCGGAGCAAGCAAACGTACAAATGACAAGAACAGGGAATCTGGAACCAGCAATACAAGTAGGAAAGCTGAAGAAATTATAGAAATGGTAGCACATCGAGAGACAGAGAGGGAGAGAGAGAGAGAGGGAGAGAGGGAGGGAGTCCAATGAAAGTTCATATAGTCGATATTGTGCATGTGTCGTGTGATAAGTCCTACTGTTTACATACCTAATACTCCCTCAGACCTCCCAAAAGAATGTTTTAGGTTTAAGTAAAACAAGAAAAGTTAAAGTAAAGAAAAGAAGAAACATAGGGTATATTTAACCACAATAGGTACACTAACATATTTCTTTCTTTCTTAGAAGATGGACTGTAAGTACACTTTGAAGTTCGGAGCAAGCAAACGTCAAACTAGTAATTAATTAAAGTAATTATTAATTAATCTGTTAAAAGATACACGTTTTGTTAAAAAAAATATTCGTGATTTTGTTATTAAACTTAATTTTATTTTATTTTACCCCTTTTGATCAAATGACAAGAACAGGGAATCTGGAACCAGCAATACAAGTAGGAAAGCTGAAGAAATTATATAAATGGTAGCACATCGAGAGACAGAGAGAGGGAGAGAGAGAGAGGGAAAGAGAGAGGGGGAGAGAGAGAGAGAGAGATGCAAGCTTAAAACGGGAAAACTAAAAGTATGGCTGTTATGATGAATACAAGAAATAGATGACATTTCAAGAATCTTACAGTACCTAACAAGAGATATTATATTACTAGCATTGCTCCCCAGTGTAGCAGTGTTCGCTATCATGATTCTTAAGAAATAAATGCAAATGAATAAAACAGACCAAGTGAAATAAACCTCTAAAGAATGGTTCATGCTGAAATACCAGGATTCTGAAACTTCTCTGAGAGTATAACATAACGGCATTTCTCATTTGTTGGATCTTTGATGATGGAGTTGATTCGAGGTCTGTCAAGCAAGTACCTAAAAGTGGAATGACAGATATAGAATGTCATGCACACATAACGGTAAACCTTAACCGCAAATATAGAAAGCTTTGGTTCATGTGGAAAAAACTTGTGTTTTGATCTCTAAATAACAGTTGCATATGCATGCAAACTAGTACTATGTTTTAACACTAGGTACACATCTAAACAAAGTCAAACTCAATAACAAATATAATCCTACAAAAATTCCTTGTTTATTATTATTCTCAGCATAAACTGAAGGTATAGAATATTCAACAGAATCAAGGAATGACAACATTGACACAACAAATGACACACTTTACAGAGACAGACAGAAACAATTCGACTAACCAAAATATGATCTAAAATGACTCTGCTGTAAAATTATATTCCTTAAAGCTTGCATATTAATTTCTGTCAGAATTAAGTAAATTTTGTAACATAAAGTAACCCGTATCCGACCACAAACACTGCCTGAACTCCAAAATTGAAATCTCAATTAGGACAAGAATTGGAAAATTCAAAATAGCAATCAGTTCGGGTAGATAATCCTCTGACAATTCAGTAGCCCTAAGGTGACTCAACCCGCGAAAAGCAACTACCCCTATCATTTCCGACCGCAGGATAGAGGAATTTGTTTGGATCACAACCCATAACAAGAGAACAATTACAATTTCAATAATCACAGTCTGAAGGTGATCAAAGTTCACATCTCTTCTTATATATAGCATGTGGGACTTATAATAAAACACCAAGTACAGGAAACTAGTAAATTGACGGAAAAAATCTTTCTTACTATTCTACCACCATAAATTAGAATATTCCATTTATAATAACCTATTTATTTAACATAGTTAACAATTGTAATTAGTAACAAAGAGCTATGTTCCAATGAAATACATAGATACAAATTAATTCTTCAATTCCCTGACCCGTATCATAACCCCTTAAATTGTGAAGATCCGCATATGTATAAGGTATTTAATTAGACAGAACTTACAAACGATATTATAACTTGAACATATCGAAAATTCCAACTTAAAATGTATGATTAAATGTGGAATGCTAGGTCAACACAAAGAATATTATATGAAACATAATTTAGCTAAACCTTATAGGCCACCGAATATGAAATACATACCCATTTAGCAATTTTCCTACAGCCTTGCACTGCTCCCGAGGGACACGAATTGCAAACAATTTCAACTCCATGTCAAGCTTGCTCTCATCCAACATTCTCAGTATCAAACTTAAACTGTCACTGTCCTAAAGGATAACCGAAACAACTATATAAATAAAGGTAAAGTTGCATACTCTGTATTCAATGATTTTATTAATAAAGTAACAAAAATATGAGTTGACGACACTTTCCTTTCTAGACCTCAGTCCTCACAACCAACATATAACAAAACCTAAAATGATAAACAAAGTGCAATTACCATGTCAATGAATAATAAGCAAAAGGCTTAAATTGAGAAAAAAAAATAGCAATTGGACATGCATGCATGAATCATAATACTAACTTTTTCTTTCCAATTAACAAACTTTAACTAGTTCTTATTCTATCTCGTTATTTCTACCTTATGCTCATTCCATCAGTCCACTCCTATATTGCACAAATCTTATCATATGAAATTCACATCATCATAGCTTCGACTGTGGCCTAATTCTTCAACGTCTGATATACAGTTTTCTCATTCTATTCCATCCAATAAAACCACATTCGTAAATTCAAAGAATTCCACAACAATTAAAAATTCCCAATTTAGTCCAAATTCATCTTCATTAATCCTACGAAACCCAAAAACAATAAGCTACTTTACAAAGTTACATCAGAATCAGCATATACAAACAAATTACAAGGGCCTCTAATTTGCCTAACAATATGTGAATTTCAAGCAAACCCCACTAATTATATGAATAAACTACATCACATTCTATGAACTAATTGTAAAAAAGATACATTATTTGTATATGCCCAAATCATTATTGTTTCAAGAACATCACAATACATAATAGAAAAAACACAAATTTAATAAATTAAAAACAGAATAATACAAAAAAAGAATAAAAAGGCTCACTATAAAAGAACCCCTTTGTAATAAATCTTCAAGAAGCTTAAGAATTTGAATTTAAATTTGAATTTGGGTAATTAGGGTTTAAGTATTAATGAATTCAATTAGGGTTTTGGGCCTAAAGAATATATTTGATGAATTTACGGGTTAAGACTTTGGGCTGTGAGAAAAGCCCAATTTAATAGCTCGTTGCCTAACTGGGCCGTTATTATGTCACGAATATTCCGCTCTTTTTTACTACTCCCTCCGTTTTAATATAACTGTCCACTTTTAAAAAAATTACGTATATTAAGAAATTCTAACATTCTTGAAAAACCTATATTAGTTATCATATTTATTGTGTTGACTACATTAACTACACTATTGTTTTTGGCAGAGAGTTAGTCTTGGAAATATAAACTAGGGATACAATAATTGTGTGTGGTGTAAAATTCATATTGAAAATATAAACTAAATTTTATGATTTTAAGAGTGACATTGAAAGTGTAAGTGGACAAATATTTTGAAACAAATTTTTTTCCAAAAGTGGACAGTTATTTTGAAACGGAGGGAGTAGTATATAACTTCTGATTGCATTTCAAAAAAAAAACTTCTGAATAGTATTAAGATATTTGTTTTTATTTTTTGTTGCAATAATTAATTTTAATATTTTATGAGACATTTATTTTTTGCAACATGTAGTATTATTTAATTTATTTTGTACTGAAAAAAAATTTAATTTTTGCATGTATTGAGAAATAAAAATTTAACCAAATTTTTAAGTGATAATAATTTAAAAATGATAAGATGTTAAAAGTTAAAACTAATGATAAGGGTCTTATGGTTGAGGTTTTTCAGGTATGAGTTTTGATCATTCCAAACTCATATATGATGTTTGGTCTGAAATTCAATCCTCCAAACCCATATCTTAAACCCCCAAGTTATGATTTTTTGATACCGTAATGGAGAGGTGGTGGGTATGAAACATGTGTATGAGAAATCAAATATAATTTACATTTTATATATAATTCTATGTAAATATTTAATAAAAAAATTAAATTGATAAATCAAAATAATATAAAATTAAAATTATATTATTTTTTAAAATTAATAAAACTTAATAAGTTATTAATATTTTAATTAAAAATATTCATTTCACCACTTAACATAATACGTGATATCAAGAATGATACCTCAACCTTATAATTCCTTCACCCGATTACTCATTCTAATCTCATGCCACTTCGATTATAGTTATCCAGCTTTACTCCCCTGTTAGGTAAAACCTCCTGTTGGCACTACTACAGTTGCAATTATAGTTATCTTCTAACAAATACAGCGCTCCAAGGGTGTATAACTGTTAAGTAAAATTATACAAATCTCAAACTCATCCCCTATATCTGTTGATTGTCATCCCGTCCTCTAAAAACCTCCACCTCATCTCTCGCTGAAATCTTTCTCGCTGCTTCAGTTACCCGCTATTTCACTTTTGCCTCAAAGGTACGGTTGGTATGGTTATTATTTCATTAATTCTATCTTTATTTCTTCCTTTCAAAATCGTTTGTTCTTGGTGCAGTCAATATATAATGATTAGGGTTTTGGTTTTCAGAAATTTGGAAATTTGCACAAAAAAATCCAATTCTTTTTGATTTGTGTTCTCGTTATAGGAGATGGAAGGTTCTTTGTTAAATGACGGGCCATTTGAATTTGAAGATTTGACATTTTTTGAACAACACCCTTAAACCCAACCCAAAAAGAAGTTTGCTAAATCAAAAAAGGGAAAGAATTCAAAGAATTTCTTTTTATTATAGTAAAAATTATAGTACTTTTTATTATTTTAATTTTGTAACTCATAAAATTGATTTTGTAACTCCCTAATAATGACATAAAGGTGAAAAATGGTGAAACGTGTTAGACGCTATTTATTTAGTAGATTGCATCAATGTACTAGTAGATTGAATTTAATGTACTATAATCATGGGTATGAATATAAATTCATGGTCATGAATTTTTTTTGTTTTATTATGGACATTCATGGGCATGCTTATTAGTGTAGTCCAAACGTTTGATTTTGAAAATAATATTAAATACTGTTTTTGAAATATAGTTCCATTATAACTAACACCATTGGAACACAACAGTTTACAGGTTCATCAAATTTTAGTTAACCATTATTTTATAATATTTTAGCTAATCATTATAACTATTCCTCGAAGATGCTCTAAAGCTAGAAGGATATCGGAAAAGTCGAAAGTTGTAGAGCTCAAATCATAGGACAGACGCACATGGCTAGTTGGAGAGACATGGACCATCATGGCAAAAAGAATTAACGACTCAACGGCCTTGTATTTCTAGATGCCGACCTCGTGCTTAAATTGAAGCCCAGTGTTTGATGCCAACATCACACTCTCCCTCCGTCCCAATTTATCTAATCTGTCATGTTTGACTTTTTTTGCGATCAAATTGACTCAATTTTGATTGAAAATTTTATATATTATATTATCGAAAATATTTATAAAAATTATATTACTAGAATGTATGTTTAATCTAGTTTCATATGTATCTTTTAGTTTTTTAAAATAATGAAAGAATGAATTTTTATTTATGGTCAAAGTTGAGTCAATTTGACCATTAAAAATCAAACAAGACAGATAAAGTGGGACGGAGAGAATATAAAAGAAACAAAGAACATTACACACTCTATAACAACGTGATTCACACAAGTTTGTATCAGAAGCAGCAAACTTTCATTCCTCTTTTTTAAAAAAATGCTTGTCTAGTTCAGATGTCAAGATTTCGAATTCTTATACATGAGTATATTTAGTGTCCGTTTGGAAAATTTTAAAATAAGTAATTTATAATTTAAAATGAATAAGTGATTTATAAGTAATAAGTAGATGAATACTTATAAATTACATAAGTGTTTGGATAATTTACTTAAAAGTCATATTTTTTTACTTAAATTAATTAAAATAAATAATTTTTAAATATAATCATCTTAATTCATGAATTTTAAATTTGAATAATATTTACAAACATATATTTTTAAAGCTAAAGTTAATAAAAAAAAGCAGAAAATGAAAATAAGTTGAGAAAAAGCGCGTCACTGCTAACATTCAACTTATCGGCTTATAAGTTAAATTTACAACTTATAAGCTGGGTCGATAAGTACTTACGGGTTTATAAGTGCATAAACTACTTATTCTTTGTTAACCAAACAGGCCCTTAATTTAGGAAAATGCTAAAATCCGAAATTAATATGTAAAACGAATTTGAAGCATCACTAAAATTATCTAATTGACAACAACGTACGTAATTAATATAATAAACTTATACTTCACGTAAATTTTGTCGAAAAATCATCCGACATTATCAAGTCATTGATTACACGTTATCTGTGGTAATTGGTAAACACATTTTGTAAGATACTCCCTCTGTCTCATTTAATTCTATACATTATTTTTCGGCACGCTTTTTAATATTTTTTTAAAATATAATTTCATAATATTTTTTTAGATTTTTTCTTTCTGATACGCTACCGCTCTGAAATTTATTATTAGTAAATAACATGATTTTTTTTCTACAAAACCAACTAGACATGGTGTGACAAGTCCAAATTATAAATTAAATTAAATTTTATTTTTTCGAATTGTAGATATTATTCCTAAATAACGTTCTACTTGGATGGATGCTCTATTGGTCTTCTAGATGGATGGGCTACAAAAGAGAGAGTCATAAAAGCTCGTGCTTTAAAATCTTCAACTTTAAAGTCATACACGACAAATATGAGTAAAAACATTCGATAATAGCCATTAAAAAATATGCCGACTTACCGTAGGAATAATCAAAGTCTGAATAGAAAAAGTTCAAGAATACAGGTCATTATCATGCATGAGAAGTAGGTGTATGTCACAGCGGCACGGACATTGTCATGACGTTAATTAGTTAGACATATCTTTTGATGATTCGGCATGTCTTTTTACTAATTTTTTTTGTTTTTTAATAATTATTTTAATATTAGAAATATCCGGAAATAACAAATATAATTTTAAAATATTTACATATATTTTAATATCTAAAAAGTTACTAATGTAAATGAGTATTATGATGGTATTTGGTTGTTACTATCAACTAACTTTAATTTTATATTCAAGTTCATTGTATATTAATTTTATATTCAAGTTCATTGTATATGATTAAAAAGTTATACATGTTCTATCAAGTTGCATGAATTGTACTTCCTCCGTCCCTAAAAACGTTTCCTATTTGTGTTTAACACGTTTATCAATACACATATTTGATTGTTAATATCTTTAATTTTGTATTAGTATTAAATATAAAAACTTCATTGTATTAAAGTATTCGTAACTTATTAAGGGACGGAGGGAGTAACTCTCAATCTATTTTAGAATATAGATAAAGTTGGATAAGTGGTGGGACCAATCAATATTTAATTGATAAGGTGAGTGTAGTGAGAGTAAGTAGCGGATGTAGTTTATTTTTATATTATTAAATTTTTACAATTTTTGATAAGTTTGAAATGTATATAATTGAATGAGACATCCAAAAAAGGAAAGTGTATAGAAATGAATGGGACATGAGAGTAACTCTTAGTCTATTTTGAAAAGTTATAAAGGAGAAAAACATGGGTTGGGGATGAAAGTTTATTTTGGAAATATTATGTCGGTGTACAACAAACTCTTAGACAATCGTGCAACAAGGACGACAAAGTGAGTTTCAAATTAGATTTACGGATCCTGAATTTTATAATCTTCGACGAATATTATGTGAATTATTTTGGACATATCTATACAGTTCGAGATAAATCTCACGTGAATAATGTCATGTACTCATGTAATATCAATATTTTAAATATCACACATAATTTATTTGTTACGCACTAAGCCGAGAATTTTCTCGGAAACAGACTCTTATTTTCAGTTATATAGACTCTTTATTTGATTTGATTTGATTTATGTGTTTTAGAAAATTCAATATTTATTTTAATAATTTCTCGAGAAAAATTAGTCAGTAAATACTTCTTATATTGATAATCAGTGATAATCGGAATAATTAATCAGAATAATTAATTGAAATATCAATTTATTATTTTTAAAAATATGTATTTACCCTTAATTTACTAAATCTAATATATTAATTAAAAAATATACAATAATTAATCAAATTCTGAAATCGAATCTTGTGAGCACCTTGTGAGTTGTGAGCACCTCGTATGACTTTATATCTTTTGCCAAAATAGTAAAATCATTAGTCATTTATACGAAAAAACCAGTGCGGTAAAAAGCGCAAATCGGACATAAGTAGTGAGGTCACCTTTTAGCGCTTAAGCGGTTTTAAAAACGGGCTATTAATCGGATTATTAATAAATAAATATATGTATATATATTAAAAATACTGAATTTTTTTTGAATAAAGAGATAACATCCACATATTATAATAAACCAATAAAATGATCTTTCACAAAGTCATAATTAACTAAAAAAATATAAGTAACATTTAAAAATATCAAGTTACACCTTTTTAAAAAATAATTTTTTCTTTTTCTAATTATTTTTAAATCCCCATTTAATTTGGCAAAAACCGCTTTAAGGGTCAAAATCCGATTGATTCCGCTTAAAGCCGCTTAAACCCGCTTAAATTTTACTAAACGCTTAACTATCCGATTTTGCATTAATCCAAACGCTTTTACTTCCGATTCCGCTTAAGCGTCCGCTTTAAGCGCTTTTCACAACACTGGAAAAAACTGATATTTCATTCTCGTTCCAATTAACTCGTTCACATTTACGTGTTCTGATTTTCGTTTTGATTTCTCAATTTCATTGTGCATCTGAAAATGCCTTTATTTTAAAATCATGTACGACAAATTAAATGAGTAGCATCCACCTGATTTTGTTTATGAATTAAGAATTAAGAAGTCATAAAATCAAAGTCACAATTATTGAATAATTGAAAAGAAGAAGAAAGAAAGGCTAATATACATTATTTAATCAGAGATCGAGTATTAAATTTTGATATTAAAGTCATTAACTCGTAATCATGGATGAAAAATTCCTAAATGGGCTACTATGAATATGATCATGCTAGACAATTTTAATCGTTTTTAACATGTGATCCATTTTTGTAGTTGGCAAGATATTATTGTAAGACGGTCTTTCCTGACTTAGTTGAATAAATCCTGTAAAAAATGTTGATTAAATATAAATGTAACATCAATTATGGGTTAATTTAAATATTTAAATATTAATACCGTTATGTAACCAGTCGTACTAAAATTTTAAAGTGATAGAGAAATATTCGAACATGATCTTATACTCTTTAACTGTTCACCTCAATCGTATGCTACATTTCGTTACGACCGACAACGACAAGTACAACCAAAACCAATACTAACAACAAATATTTAAATTAAATAAATGGATGGACTCGAACCCGTTCAACTACTGTACGGCTATTGCAACGTACTTATTGGCAAACAAGTCGGCTATCGAAAATATTTATAAAAGATATATCATTAGAAAGGTTGTTTATTGTACTTTAATATGTATTTTTCAGTTTTTCAAAATAATGAAAGAATAAGTTTTTATTTACGGTCAAAGTTCAGTCAATTTGACCATCAAAAATCAAACAAGACAGATAAATTGGAACGGAGTGAGTATAAAAATTTGTAGAATGTTAAGGGAAAATGAGGTCGTAGATTCTGTAGAAAGTCAATGTTCACCCAGCCGTAAAAATCTGTTGCAATTCTCGTAATACAAATGGGAAATTCTGATACATCTGACAACATTCATTAGTTTACAACATCCCTTGAATACTATGTTCTAAACTGAGTCGGAGAACACTCCGCATTCCGGTTTATGACAAACGTATGTTATAACATACATAGCCGCGATACGTCTGGTGTGAATTACACCTATTTTCTTGTTTCCTCAGTTGAACAAACCCTTGAGGAACGGTGATCCTAAGCCCTATCATGTTTCATATAGACCGAATCAAATCAAATCGATCATATTCAGACATATGTAATTTGAAAGTCGTATATGATATGGGCATGCAGATGCACACAAACTTCCATTACTACTATATACACTTCTTTTTCACGACGACCGTCGACTATAAAAAAATTTCATCATCTTCGACGAACATTTTTCAAAAAAAATCTAAATCACCGATCATCCGATCAATCACGGTCATTCCAACATAGCAGCATAGTAACGCAACGTCTAAGAATATAAATCTTGGTCTTCCGTTGCTTCACTATTGTCACACACCTTTTCGAGATTCTAGCTGCTCTGCAGTTGCTTCTCCGACTAGAATCAAGTGAACGGATGAGATAAGAAAATGCCATGGCTTTTGAGACAACTGGAGAGTGGATTTATTTGTTTGAGTATATATTGATTGATTCAGTGAGTGGTTGTTGAATGAAAGGATGAAGAATAAGAATATGGAACACTGGCTAGTTAGTTGTGTTGATTTTATAGATTTATAATAGCAAAGGTTGTTTCACATAGAGGTCCATTTGTATACCTTCTGGCTTCTATGCTGTTTCAGCCTGATTGTGACATTTTATTCTTTTTTATAGTTTAAAGATAATATTTTCGAGTAAAGTTTTATAAAATATTGGAGAATGGGTTAAATATTAAATAGGTCGTTTACTGCGTCCAAATCTATCACAAAAGCCATCAGCTAGCTTAACTCGATCAACCTGGACCCCTAGCTCTCGCACTGGATTGGGGATCCTCGCTACCAACTGGTTTCTTCTTAACTGGAAAAGAACATAAACAACATCGCACAAATGAGCTAACTAGCTCACTGATTACAAAACTGACTCAAATGAGTCACTTATTTAAAAATTTATATCAAAAATATCACTCTATCATTAGTCGAAATTCTTAAAAATGTTATATATTGAGTTTCGCACATTTTTTATGAATGATATTACATCCAAATGAAAGATTATGAGTTCTACTATTTAAGATAATATTTTTAAATTTTTAATAATTTATCTACTATTTATTTTTATTTAAATAAAATAAAACAATCAAAAAATTAAAAACAAATAGTTGATAAAATTTTAAAAATCTAACAATATTATCTAAAATAGTAGAACTCAGAACCTTTCATTTGAATGTAATATCATTCATAAAAAATGTGCAAAACTCAAGATATAATACTTTTAAGAATTTCGACTAACGATAGAGTGATATTTTTAATACAAATTTTTAAATAAGCGACTCATCTAAGTCAGTTTTGTAATCAGTGACTTATTTCATACATTTGAACGCAGTAAGTGATCTACTAGATATTTAACCCATTCGAGAATTGGGGAGGGGATGGTGACTAAGGTCTCCTCACATGTCCCAAAATTCCCCGTTTCTCATTCCTTGCACCGTTACCCATTGCCCGATCACATTTATAATAAAAAAAGTAAATATATTTGTTAATGTCTTAAGATACTTGATAAATTATTTAAAAATATTTGATAAATTATTAAAAATATATATATTTCTTATCCATAAATTTAATTCACTTATTAGTAAAAATATTCATATTAGACCATGTACTCCTTGTTTATCTTTTACTTAAACTTTAAATAAATTTAATTATATGATATAAAATTTAAAGATATATATATTAAACATTTTATTTACTAAAAACACAAACCAAAAATTATTTTTCATAATGTTTAATATTATTTTTTTTGAAAAAATTAAATCTCCGATTCCTCGCGGGAATCTCGATCCCCGTTCGGGACAGGCGCCGGTGATGTAAAAAAATTATCGTTCAGAGATTAGTGATCTTGTTCCCCGTTCAAGACGGGGACTCGGGATAAAAAAATTAAACGATCAGAGCGGGTTCGAGGAACGGTTTGGAATTCGGGGATCAGGGGCGGGTATAGCAACACAATCTCGAAGTGACCCGATGCCAGTTCATATTGAAAATTTGATGAAATTAATTTTTTAATATTAATATTTGACAGTTAATTTTTTTTAATAGCGTTTTGATTCAAAAACATACTTTTGAAGTAGTTTTTTTCATTAGATGATTAAATATATATATTTATTTAATAAAAATACCAAAACTCAATCATAAATAAAACATTTATAGTAAGCAATTTTAGTTAAAGTAACTAATTCAGTCAGTTAGTTAAAATAATTAATTTAATCTGCTACATCTAACCAGCTAATTATTAAACATGATCTAAAAATGTGATGAGCAAGTTTTATTTATAATCCCCACCTTGCTTTTAAAATCAAAACAACATAGCTAATTTGCCAAAATCAGTTTGCATAATATAATATGTATCTCTGTGTAATTTTCAGTTAAAAATGGTTATGTTTGGGGGTATAATTCAGATTAAGATGTTTAATATTGATAATTAAAATTTTAAATCATTTAAAATATTTATATTAATGCATTTTTTACATGAAAAAACATAGCTTTTTATTATTATTGATACTCTAAATTAATCATAACGCTAAATAATTACAGAAAATATGGTATATAATTATCGTTAATCATAAATTTTCTAAAAATATTTACTAAAAGTTTTAAAAATCATATTGAGTAAAATTTAAAACCATTGAAAAAATATAAATTTTATAATTGAAATTTTAACTTATTATTTAAATTTAAAAATAATAAATTATTATTATTTAAATAATATTTTGAATTCCAATTTTATCCTTCCAAATATAAATATTTTTAATAAAATGGTCAAAGAAATGCATGTTGTATTTGCTATCGAAAGAGCTATAAACTGTATTTTATAAAATAAATATACAATTTTGTATTTTCAAAACAAGATATATTATCGTAAAAGTTTCTAGAAACACAAATGAAAGCAAAAGAGGACTACTTTAAATTTACATAGAGACGCGTCTATAGATAAAAATACCAAAGAACTACGTCCCCACGGCCCCACCTGGAGGTTCTCGTAAGTGCCACGTCATATTTCTCAGTTTGACTATTTTCAACGTTTAAAAAGGGGAAATGCATTCTATCATCTAATCATGGTTTTGTAAAAATCGGTAATCGGTACTAATTGATTTAAGTAACGAATAAGTATTAATCAGTAAATCAATAATTAATTTAACCAAATATTGAATGTATTTAAATAATTTAATAATAATAATTCTTATTTATTTATTATAAAATATATAAATATTAATCAAATTTCAAAAATTAAAACAGCTAATTATTTTTTAAGAATAAATTAAATATTATTCAGGAATTATTTAAAAAATAGGGGATTTTCAATAAATTTCCATATAATCTAAAACACTTCACCAGTCCGACGAACAAGTGATGTTTGTGGGGTCAGTAACACGTGTCACTTTAACTTCTTCTGGCTGACTTCGTTCTTATCCACTTACGAAACGCAAATATTTTTAATCTTTACTCCCTCCATAGAGAGATGATGGAGAGTGCGTAAAGTAAACATTTTTGGAGAGAAAAGAAAAGAAATGTAAAGAATAGATTTCTTCGGCTTGTTCTTGAATAATTTTTATGAAAGAAAGAAAAAGAAAGCTACAGATTTGGGAAAAAAATTTCTTTATTTTTGTCTCCAAAATCTTCTTCCCATCTTTGGAAAGATTAGAAGAGAAAGGAAAATTAGTTATTTTCTATTCTTTTCTTTTATATCCTAGATTCGGGAACACAACATAAAACTTTTTGAACAAGTAGGCATATAAAATGAAAAGGGTGATTTACTATTTGCTCCCTTAAGTTTGGCAAAAGGACATTTTGGTGCTCAAACTTTGAAACTATATATTACTTCCAAACTAGGGGTCTTGGACACAGGGGCAGACCATTTAAGTGTCAAATCCTTAATTTCATAAAAAATAGGATTCATGATTATGCATCCGAAATTGGATGAAATTGGATGAGTGCGGAAATTCGGCATATAACCTTTACATTTGTGAAAGATAGGCAGTCAAAAACATACGATTTTTATCAATGAAAAAAGAAAGCATGACACATCTTCAAAACACAAAAAATACTATGTTAAATTGTTTATAAGGATATGTATAGGGTCATTTCGGGGTCGAGTATTACTATCCCCGTCCATGATCCCGAACACACTTTGAATCGTAAATGGAGATTCTTTTCATTATCAATCCCCCTCTTTCGATGAGAATGCAGGTAATAATTAAAAATAATAATGTTATATTTTTTAAATAAGAAACAATCTACTAATTCGTAATATATAAAAATATTGATAATATCTCATATTTTTAATATATTATATATATCTCACAAATAAAATGATGTCACATATTATTCACTTGGGATCTTTGTCGAGATATGTAACAGCGTTCTGAAATACTTGTAATCATCTAGTTGAGATAGAGGCTTGTGCCACAATATAAATACTCCCTCCGTCCCAATTTATCTGTCTTGTTTGACTTTTGATGGTCAAATTGACTCAACTTTGACCGTAAATGAAAATTTATTCTTTCATTATTTTAAAAAATTAAAATATACATATAAAAGTAGATTAAATATACTTTTTAATGATATAAATTTTATAAGTATTTTCGATATCATACCATGTGAAATTTTCGGTCAAAGTTGAGTCAATTTGACCGTAAAAAGTCAAACAAAACAGATAAATTGGGACGGAGGGAGTACATACTATCAGTTTAAAAACTTCGTAAACAGCAAATGTTTCTTGCAAAACCTGTTTAATATTCTCCCCTTCGGTAAATGATCTTCTCAGACCAGTGGTAGTAGTACCAGTGGAATCTAGAGTTTAAGTCATCCATATACTCCTCCTCCATATCACCAGCATGAAAAGGAAACTCTGTCTCATCGAAAAAAGGCTCATATGTTTTCCAAACAATTCGTCCATCACGATCGAAAGCAACAAGTGAACTACGTTTAGACCGTCCTTCATCGGAACAACGATATAAATTAAAAAAACTACGTTCCAACTCCTTTGGAAGTGAGTAACCTTTTCTATAATAATGCACCAACCATGGTAGATTAAAGTAATAGGGCAAAAATGAATACATGTCTGGCTTCTCCGTGGATGATGAATCTTTAATGTAGATCACTTCAAATTCATCACATGTGCCCTTCATCTTCAGATATAGATCCTTTAGCCTCAAAAGTTGATTCCAGTGGGAGATTAGGCGAAACTCATTCATATCAAAATATATAAAGAGTCTCTTCCCAGCAAACTGAGACAACGGAATCTGTAAACTGGGACTAATATGTCCGAGAAGCATACAAATTTTTGAATGAACCTGCATCAGATATTACACTCAGTACTGAACATACTGTAGAATTAAAAATACCGAAGAGAACATAAAAACAAGTACTAATATTATTTCTCTCAAAATGAAACTGATTACATAAAGTTATATATAACCTATCACATACTACGTACATCTAGGAATAACACTCCTACAAATACTCAATGACTCCAACTTGCCCTACAAATACTCAAACAGACTATGAAATTCCACGACTACAAACTGGGTGCTGCATTTTACTTAAAACAAAGAATAAGCTTAGATTAAAATAACAACACATTTATTTAAAATTAAAACAAAATCTAAATAATAAATTTTAAGATTAATTTCCAACAATCACCCCCTTCATCTTAAACTTATGAAACACTTCTCTTCTTCATCTTTGTGATGCACTTCTCATCACCTTCTCTTCATTTTGTGATGCACTTCTCACCACTATCAAGTTTGATGCACTTCTCATCAAAAACAATTTTGGAGGGTGCACATAATCACCCATACTTCTAAAATAAAATTTCTTTCACGGCCACTTGTGCCATAATATCTTTCTCATTATTTTCACCGCTCATGTTCCTCGATTTTTTTTCTTACTTCTCTTTCTTTTTCCCATGCTTCTCTATCAAGAATGCTTTCATCTTGATACCTCATTCAATATAGATGGAGATTTTTTTTTTGATGCCATTTTAAATCACAGATAAATACTTAACATATATATATAAATGTATGTATCACAAGCCCTAGATCATGAAGCTCTGATACCAAATGTAGAATTAAAAATACCTAAACATACATTTGTATGTTTAAGATGAAGAGAACATAAAAACAAGTACTAATATTATTTCTCTCAAAATGAAACTGATTACATAAAGTGATATATAACCTATCACATACTACGTACATCTAGGAATAACACTCCTAAAAATACTCCATGACTCTAACCTGCCCTACAAATACTCAAACATATTATGACTTCTTCTAGCTGACAAACGACTACAAACTGGGTGCTGCATTTTACTTAAAACAAAGAATAAGCTTTAGATTAAAATAACAACACATTTATTTAAAATTAAAACAAAATCTAAATAATAAATTTTAAGATTAATTTCCAATACATACATTGTTTAAAGTAGAATACAAGATGTTATTTGCATCCTAACTAGGTAGTAACTACAGCTACTTTTTGGGGGCTTACAAGGACATGTATTCTACTTTAGCAAAAATGAAGGTGAAACTTCATTAAAGTAGGCACTTAAAAATGAAAAGGCTGATTTACTATTTGCATGCCTTAAGTTTGGACGAAAGATATTTTGGTACTCAAACTTTGAAATTACATTTTACTAACTAAACTTTTGGGAGCACTTCATACTGTCCCCTTTTGACCACATTCAGTCGATCCTCAACATCAATATCATTATGTAAGCCCTCGTACAAATCAGTATGCATAAACAAATGAAAGTTAGTGGATATTTATTACAGCTGAGGCATCCTAACAGACCGGTAGACTTGAACCTTGTATAATTATTTTATAATTTTAAGTTTATCAAATACAGAGTAAAGTGCACTTTGTGTACTTTACAAATCAGTCAGATCCATATCCACATTATCCGTATGACAGCCCTAATAACAAGTAGTAGTAGTTTTAGAAGTCTACTGGTCTGACAGTGAAAATGCAAGTACTAAAAGTGCACTTTACTCTAAAATAGATTACCAAAAGAACTAACTTGTAACCTATGTTTTTCTTAGAGGATCCAAGAGCATCTCTAGCTTTAAATTCATATTTTTCTCTTTTTCTAAGATTAAAAGGATTGTAGAAAGAACTCACTTGCAACTCATATTTTTTTACTCTGAAAACAGTGTTTGGATCCCAGAGCATCTCCAGCTTCAATTCCTTTGCCATTTTAGTCTCTAACTGCGCAACTTTCTTCCGGGTGAATGGATATGCAAAAGTTCCAAATTCCTCCAAGATATCAGCACCACATGGATCGACAAATTCTCCATTAGGCCCAAAAATAACAAGCGTAGGAACTTGGGGCCCCCCAGACAAGTCATCCGGGTAATGGAAAATTCGTTTCAACTTCTTATGATTTGAATCTTTAAATGGGAGGGCCAACCATGGCATAGTTTTAAATGTTTTCCAGAATGATTCTTCATTAGTACGATAGAGAGTAGCACTAGTATCATAAAGGTAAAGGAATACAACCTCAAAATTTTCCTTTTTCTCTGCCATCTCCTTATAAGCAGTCTTAAGTTGTTCTGTGATCCCTGCACACCTATAATTAGTTAAGCCATCTTCATAGAATTCTTCATAGAAATAAAGGGCTACCACCTTATCTTTGAGGGTGTGAATAGGTACCTGTCATTACAAGTGAACAACTAAATATAACAATCTGAATCTAATAACTTACATAAATATGTGAGCAAAATGAACTAATTATAATAATTTATTTATGGAATTATCATAATCATACATGCCGTAGAAATTATCTTACCCTGTCCCCTTTATTTGAGATGACGTAATCACGTTTAGGAGAGCCAAGGAGTAATTCTAGAGAGGGTTGCTCAGCAACTGCATCGTCTTCATGATTCAGGAATTCTATCCTTTTGTCGGTGAATGGATAACCTGGAGAACCATATTCTCCAAAAAACACGCAAGCATCACGTTTTAAAACCATGCCTTCCGAATCAAAGGAAACCGAGGAGGTTCCAAGCAGTTCCCCTCCATTGACGCCACAGACACTCAATTTTCTTGCTATAAGTTGTCGAGATGCTTTATCTGAGAATGGTATTGCAGTCCATGGCATTCCAGCAAATATGGATTCAAAATTCTTCTGAAGGTCTCCTTGAGAAACAAGAAATGACTCGGCAGAAAGATCATCAACGGCGATAAAAATGACTTCAAAGTCATTGTTAGGCAGTAAATCATTATATATGTCAATCAAGAATGTTGTCGTCTCTTTCCCCCATGGAAAAATGCCGTCAAGATACACCGGCACAAAATATAGAAGTATCGCCTTTCCTACCAACTCTTCAGCTTTTACCTGCATAATATTGGGTATCTAGTCAGCAAGGAAAAGACAGTGTAACCTTTGAACCACATATATACCATTTTGGTCCTTAAAGTCAACTTGCAATTCTTGAATATTAGTAGACATTACTAACTTGATATTAGTAGAACTTCTCAGGTATGAAAATGAATATTTATATGTAGATGCACACAAAGGAATTGGCTTCAAGTGTCAGATACTATTCTTAATTGTCACCCCACATATTAAATTTATATAAATGATACACTATAGGCCTAAGGTCATAGTTATCAATATAATCCAAGTTGAAAACTGTAATAGTAATTGGACATTCTTCCACCTACAAAGGGGTGAGATATGGGCTCTACTGAGGTATTGGAAGTGCCAAGCTAGAAAACAGGGATTCTTCCCTGGGATGAAGAACTATGTATCCCGTACGTACTCAGTGCGGGGGTGCGCGGGGGTGCGTACGGGATACGCCACGTGGCGTGTCGGAGCGTTTATGGGTGAGGGTGCTTAGGGGTGTGGGAAAGGGGGTGCGGTAGTGGCATCTTTTGTAAATAATCAACAGTTGACTTAAGTCAAAGACAAATAAAAACTTAAAAACGTAACACTATCCAGCAGCCCGTTGTTACCCTAATTTATAGATACGAGAGCGGCGACATCTGCGGCCTTCTTCAAGCTTCAATCAACTACTTCAACCTTCTCCGATCAGCATCTCTAGCGATCTCCGGTCATCTTTTCCGGTGAGATAGCTACTTGACGGGGCTGAAGAACTTGAGATAGCTACTCTTTCTCTCGATGAGCCGGAGATGGAAGCTATGATTATTCAAGAAGATTAAATCACTTTTGTTTTTCTTGTTATTTTATGTATTGTATTTTGGGTTTTAGGGGCTAAAGATGATGAATAATTTCATATTTTGGACTATATATAATATATTTAATATTATAATATATGCCGTATCCCCCCGCACCCAAATCCCTGTATTTTCAGATTTCCCGAATTGCCGTACCCCGTACCGCGCACTCGTGCTTCATAGGTGCCAAGGAACCTCAAAATAGACATAGTCGTGTCTTTAGAATAAAAAGGAGTGAATGGTCTCATGTCTCGTAGTTAGGGACTTCAGGGTGCACTACGCATGGCCAAAGTTGTACTCCCTCAGTCTCATCCAATTCTTTACATTGGGGGACGGGAGCTCGGCATGCACTTTAAATATCTTACAAAAGGTAGTTGCCTAATTTTTCTAATTTTTTTTCTTCTAAAAAATATAGTGTTCAAATTTTAAGACAAAAAAATTATAATTTAATTACGGAACTATACTTTATAATAGCCTTAACATACGTGTCAATTCTATATTATTATATATAATTTCTTAAGTTTTCTATAAGAGTCCTACTTATATTAATAAATCAATTAGACTCCAACAAAAAATAAACATAAAATTACATAAATATTCTATTTGTCATTCACGTACAAATAGAATCTACTTGTTTCAAACTAATCTGTTGATAATAACCTATATTCAAGTTGTATCTATTATCATTTTATAATATAATTATAAATCTTTTTTACGTCTATACGATCATGGAATATAATATATCATTCTCATCCATATTTAAGTAATTTATATTTCAACTATTTTGGTTATCATTATATATTTTTCTACAAAGAATATATATTAAAAAACATTATTAAATCATATAAATTTTTTATTTTTAATGAAGAATCAATTTTCTTTCGTAATTTATTGTAAATTCCTTAATTACGTAGAAATTAAGTTTTTGATGGTCCATGCGTTAAAGGGCAATAAGCGGGCAGATGTGTTAAAGATTTATTAAAGGATTTAAATTAGCGATCACTTTTTTGGACAGAAAACAGGAGATTAATGTAACTGCGCAAGGTAGAAGTCGCAAGTCACGGATCAGATTTGGGTCTTGATCTTTTTGTGAATGTACAAATTCAACAACACGGATTTCATTGCACATTTTATAAACTATTATAAGAACAATTTCAACTATCAACAATCTATATACATTTTATTAATTAATTCAGTCTCACCTCATCTTCCCCCATCTTAGCTCATACAATAACTTTTTCTATCCATAAATCATTAGGGCCTGCCTATTCTCCTCTTTTTTCATTTATCAATTTAACCTATCTTTCATACTTCGTGTTTAACTATTATTATATTATTTCTTATCCAATATTTACTCTACATATTACTCTTTTTAACAATTAATAATTCTCTCCCAAATTTTTGACTCGTCTTACTTTTTATTATTCTACAATCATTATTTTTTGACTTGCATTATTTACAATTCAAATATTACTTGCATGTTTTCATAATTTATTAAAAATATATTTGAAGCATAATATATAATTACGCCAGCTTTCCCAAAAATATCCTATTACAAAATATATTTCGAGATATAAAAGTAATCATTTGTAATTGTTCTTATTACTTCCATTAATACACAAAACTAAATATTTTATAGTTATAGTTATAATGTTATATTACATACTACATAATTTTTATGATATTTTAATTATAGATACAATTAACTATTCATATACAACCTTATATTGATAATCTATAACTAATTCACAGTTTGCATCCCATGTATTAGGCCCAATCTAAGTTTAGGTTCAATACTTTAAACTTAAACAGTTTGAACCAAAAAACGTTGTCAATCAGCATCCCGTTGGTGTTTTTGACATTAAATCGGACGTTAACGTTTAATTGTCGGAGGGGTATTTACTTTGCTCGAATCACACTTTAGCTCTATAATTAATATTAATTTAATTTTATAATGATTACTATTAGTTTTTTTAAAATACATATTATCAAAGAACAATCAATATCTATTATTTATTATGTTTACTTTTGATTTTTAAAATTGGACCATTAGTTAATTTTGACTAGTATACATAAAGTTTTGACGACAATTATAATCCAAATGGAACCGGACTGGACACAGAAAGAGCAGAAAATAGATTAAGAATTTTATAACAATAATTTTATTCTATTTAGAAAATCTACTTAAATTTGCTTGAAACCATAAAAGCATAAATTATATGTTGTATTTAAGTACTACACAGATAGATATCATAATTTATTATATAATCGTGACAGTTTAATTTTTTTTGGAACAACAGGATCTAATGATCCTTATTTATCCCCAATACGCTTATTATATATAGGATATAATTATTTACTCTTTATCCAACTATATATTATTCTTTGACTTGCTAATAAAATAAGTATTACTTTGTGTAATTATATTACTATGTTTATTACCATATTTAGTCTATTTAAAAATATGTAATAAATATTATAAAATGTTAGTTATTATGTCAGATATACATAATACTCATACATTATTGGCTAAGAAGCATGATTGCGAGTGGGGATGATGGGTGCATGATACAAGGATCCAAAGATTCGGAAATTTAAAATATACGGGATTCGAATGCGTGGAAATTCAACAAATATTAAAAATTAAAAAATATATATTATTACACATAATTAATATGCAAAACCAAAAAGTAGCATTCAAATAAAACCAAATAATATAATACACATATTCATCACACTTGGGAAATAAAATACATAATATTAAAATCCATTGATTATTTTGATTAACATTAGTCCACAAGTCGACATATAATAACTAAATATCGAAGTAATTAAGATTAATTTCCTATTAATCAAAGTCAAATAAAAAGTCAATGGTCCATAACACAATATATAAATATGTATACGGATATACTGATATGCAGCCGCTTATTACTTACTATCATTAACCACAAACACATACACGAGAAACACATCTAAATACACATACAAGACAATATGACACACACATACATACACGCTACATGAACGAGATGAACACCGGCTCTCTCTTTTACGATCTATACGTTAGTGTGTGTCAAATCAAACCGATTCCTGAAAAACCTTTTTGGCCATCTACAAATGGGTAATCACAAATGCTTAAAGACTAGGTGAGTTACTGAAATAATTTTTTTTTGTTTATTAACTACAAAACCATACATTCACACGGTTATTACAAAAGGATTGCTCTGTATAAATATATATTCACATTTTATATTATCTATCTACAGTTTAACTAATCACAAATACATTCTTTATAACTTCTATAAAAGAATCTTCATATAGTATGTAATTTATTTAGTTTTGAAAAGATTACACAATTTTTTTATAGATTAGTATCGTAACTATTATCTATAATTTGAGAATCGACTGGACTTTTGATTCTATAATTAGAATAGGGTTATTGCTAAAAATATTGAAGGAGTTGTCATGAAAGTGATTGTATACATAAGGTATGTTTCACTAAATGGAATTTTCACCATTCTTTCTACTCGCAACATTTAGGCATGCCTGCTTTACTTTCTTCCACCTAGTATAGATCTCCATTATTTCCATTGCATTTCACAAAAGATGCTAACCAATATTTAGATGCATCACATTATTAGGACATGAAATAAAACTACAGTGACATTCTGAAACTTAGCAAGACAATACAGAATCACAAAAAAGAAAATGTGATATCGAAGAACGGGGTCTTGACCAAGAGGTATTTCCTCTCGGTGTTTCATGAGGTTAATTTCCATCTGTATAACAAAATATGGGAGTGAGTGGTGACAGTAAAGATGGTCTGTCCGATCTCTAAATGATTTAAAAATCATTCAATAAAGTAAATAAAAAGATATGAGGGAACAATTCCGTATTAAGAGTACATACCTTTTGGCCATTGTTTTTGACAAGATAATCCCTCTTTTCAGTAAAAAGAAGGTTCCGCAAGTTAATATGATCTCCCTCCTTGATTTCTGTAAGCTCAACATCATCCTCCAGTGTCTCCAAGGCCATCCCCTTTTTAACATAACTCGTTCCTGGGCATGAATAGATTAATTTCAGATGCTATTTTTCTTTTTTCCTTTACTTTGTAGATCCTATTCTTAGGCTGTTCTGTTGATTTACATGTCTAAAATTGACTAATTTCAATCTCTACAAGTCTTGCCAAAAGTATTAATCAACTGCACCTATTTCAGGACTAACCAACAACACACTCCAAAGTGGAAGCTGTTAATTTAAACAAGTTACTTCTGCTTTGTTGGTTATTACGGTCTTAAAGAGTAGAAGCAACTCTATAATGTAAAATGAGTTACCTATATATGTTACAAAGCAAACCTGACTAATAAGCTTAAAAATTTTCTGTCTCTGGGGTAGCTACAACTTCAATCAACCAAGACAAATGATCAAGAAATTACACTATAACAATCTTGGTCGAATTAAATCATCAAATACAAGCTTCTGAGCCTAAAAAAATATAAAACTTGACCCCTACTTCTGATGTTTAGGTAATATGTACAATCTGTACAATACATATATGATTTTCATACTTTCGCATTAACAGATTCTTACCATTCTATATGTGCAGTGCTATATAATAGTCATACGCCAAATCATAATTATTTCATGCATAATACTGATTCACCTAACAAGCCCACCGTCCTCAACTGCCATATATTTTATCAAATACGGAGGCGGAAATACTTGATTAGGTTTGTCACCAATTCTACTGAAACTAGAACTAACCGTGTAAATATCTTATTTGGAACCTACAGAAAGTATTTGCAATACTCACTTGGTGGACTAGTTTTATATTGTCATTTGTCCGACTACTTAATATGTCATTTTTTCGAAAAGAAAGTTCCCAAATGATCCCCAATACTTACTATAACAATTATATTAAGAAAATGACATGATTATGCTTTATTTTTTAGTGTAAAAGCACATGGATAGCGATTGTACTCCCTGTTATATGATTACTACTTATTGCAATATTTATTTCATATTCTTTAATAATAACATTTAATTATCAAACCCCCCCCCCCACCTCCCAACAATGTTGTGTGGCGTCAGTGGGCTATATAAATGCTGTAAATGTAGCTAACTGTGCCATATGAGGCATTACATATGTCCTTCATAGTGATCATTGAGTTTGTTCATTGTTTAAGGTATTAGTGACTTTTGTTATTTAAATCGCCTTAGACTTTAGGATTACCCAAGTTGTTGCATTTAGGCCTGTGTACTTGGGCTTATCTCGGAATTCGGGATTTGACCCGATTTTCAATAAAAACCCGGGATCTTCCCCGGTTGTCAAAAAAGATGTACCGAAAAATATAGGAACAAGAAATATCAGTTCATACCTCTTGTTCTATAAATTAGATATTTTGATAACATGACCAGATAATTCAAAACTACGTTGACATTTCACATGGATGTATTAATACAATTTCAAATAATTAAATCTAATAACAAATAAAAGAACAACATATATAGTATGCAACTAATATAAAAAAGACCGAAATTAATTTAAACTAGAGCTCAGTAGATGGCTGATAGTTGAAGTTTAACCAAGCTTTTGTGTATAAAATCAGCTTTGCTTCATTGAGAAATTAATAGATGTCAAACAATCCTAAGCATCCAATTCCTTTTCTTCAATTCATTAAAGTCATTCACTTGTTATCATATTAGAAACATGTTTGTTATGTGATATTATAATAAGATATTACTGTAGAAAATGTTACAAATCTTCAGATTTATCAAAAAATCGTAATCTTCATGTAATGAAGATTACAACAATTAAATTTAAGTTCCTAAAATCAACTAAAATACTAGTTCAAATTATTAATGCTTTATGGTAGTTTCTAATATGTCAAATATAATAAAATATATTCAATCATAATTACACCTGAATCTGAGTAATAATTAGTAACAACTAACATAATGATTTTCTACTCCGCATCAGATAATGTAAGAGATTTCATGCTTCCTTCCTAAAATAGGTTGCTGCCTGGAGGTGATTGTGATTATTTAGTCTAGTAGCATTAGACTACTAGAGATGTCATTTATCCCTAACTTTATGTGATGGCATATTGCAATTTACTAGAAAATGCTTACACAAATTAGTAGTATAGGACATCCTAATAATCTCTAGCAACTGGACACAACATACCTTCGTTAATTCATTGTCATTTTGCAAAAGTTAAATTAACTAGAATATGAGTATAGAAAATTAGTGTTATCGGACATTTAACAATCTCTAGCAAACTGACAAGACAGGGCTTCGTTAATTTATTGTTTGCAGAATTTTCCTCATTTTTTAATGATTTGTTTTATTTTAATACAGGATTAGCCTTTCTAACTAATAGTTACTTGTAACCTGTATAACTTGCATTGTCTCGTTCAACATAAGTTAAATTGGACAAAGAAGTCTAACTTCCTAGATATATGTAGTTACACTAAACCATGGGAACTTGGTTACCTTACTCCCACATGGTCACCACAAGTTCATAAATGATCCAATTATACAAATTTAATGATACACTTTTTTGTTACCTAGTAGTGAACCAAACACATACAATATATCTTCTTATGAACTAGGTGAAATATCAAGTTACTTTAACGAACTACGAAGTTGGCAAAACAAACAATAGTGTAATATATATATATATATATATCCAAAACGCCAACCCACTAGAAGCACAAAGACAATCCAAAAGTCCACATGCTTCAATGCACAGACAATAGCAGATTTGAAATGAAAGGTGTTGCATAACTTATTAATTTACGCGATTCTACATAATCACGTGTATCTAAACATTATCAGATATGCTACTCATATACAAATATTAGAATTCATATAATCTCATAACAGACAAACTTTCAAATTTCAAAAATAATCATAATTTCTTATAGTCGCCCCTGTATAACATCTTTATTGTATAACAAATATACTTCATAATTTCTGTTAATGTCATATCAGTAAGTAAATAATACCTTTAGACTCCGACGTCCAATTGCTTCCTTTTGGGGTTTCAATCCCGTTTTGAGAATAGAGACTTTCATGTTCTGTGCAGAAACATTATGTGGTAAGGTATACTTCGGGAACAACTGATTACACAATGCCACTAGGATACTCAAATAAATTCACTTCTTTCATGCATGCCTTCAATGTAAAAATGCCTCCAAAACAATATTTTTGAAAACAGAATAAAGTACTACCATACACAATTTCAAAACTAACTTCTTACCACTTTGAGCCCCGCCTAAAGTTGAGTATCCCCTTACAAACCCTAATCCGCCATCAATCTGCCCATTCAACGCATCTATAGATTCAGTTACAATGTCATCTTTACCAGAAAATACAATCTGCACATAATACCATATAATCCACACATACTAGTCATTTGTAATTACTAAATAAAAGGAAAAATGTAACACGTCAAAAAATTAAAAAGAGGGTCAGCCTAGAAACAGTATCCAATAGGTAAACGTTATTATATTATCACTCTATATCTAATATCTCACATATGTGCAGTAATTGCTCAGATTATCCAGGCCTAATTTCAGAATTAGAGTTTATAATATATGATAAAAAGAGATGGTTGAATGGCTGCATGAACATCTATGAGTTTGGAATGAACTGAAGCAAAGGAAAGGGACAAACTATATGTTTCAATACTAGTAGTACAGAAAAGAGATAGGACCTATAAATTTAAATTTCCCTTCCATAATTTATCCGCCAATTCGCTTTAGGTCTGTGTGCTTCTGGTGAAACCAGGCCCAGAAGCTAGAAGCCTAAGTGTACATATATTTTCAAGTTATATACAGGGGGGTATAAATGAGTTTTCTCTTTAAAATAAACCCCTCTTAAGGATAATTAAACTGGCGGAACAGTTTGTTCAAAGCATGTACACTCATATAATTTGAATGGAATTCTGTTATGTTGTCTTGGTGATTTGCCGTGAAAATTTTGTACTTATTTCAAGATAACACACATATACTTACATGTTCATGTATGTCCAGATATAAATAATTGGTTTTTATTTTTTTATTATACACTTGTAAACCCAACTATCTTTTATGAAGTAATTGATTTTATATATTTTTTTAAGATTCAACTCCTAAAAACTTCTTTCTAAACAAAATTCAATCATGTTTCATACATTATCTCAGATACATTTTTTATTATAATCTAGCCAAATTATTTGCATCAAGCCAGAGTCTGATAAGCCTGTTATCATGTTTAGTGAACTTATATAATACATAAGACACAAATTTTATAATCTTCAAATAAATTTATATAATTATCTGAATCCAAATTTTGAGTTTACCCTTTTGACCCAAGTTCCGTAATTTTAAAAACCAATATAATTTGCCTAAGAGAAAAATTGTTCCTAGGATGACATCGGGAACTTACATGAGGTTAAAAGCATGTTGCATACAACTATATGGGGGTATATTTATAAATTCACTAATGACATATATATTCTTGCATATTTATACTCACATATCCTTGAGTAATTCCCCGAAGTCACCCTCAGCTGAGAGCATTCGACCTTGGTGGTTATAGCCTATAGGATGGAAGAACTAGAGGGTCTCCAGATGGCAAATTGTTGTTTTTAAGATAAACGGAGCAGTGAAGCACGTGGTTGATGAAATGGCAAGGCCCTGTGGAAGTAGTGTGTCATATAGGTGAAGACAGGCACGTTACTTTACTGGTTTTAGACTTTTAGTGCACAGTAATTTTAAGTTTTATACCATTTCAGCCCTCGTTTAATTGGTTGTACACATATTTATCATTAAATCCCACCTTCTGACCTTTTTGAAAGTATAAGAATCATAGAAAGTACAAGAATGTTTTAACATCAAACACAACATATAAATAACTATCAGAAACCATACACAGGATCAGAGGTGACATTTGCTACATTTCACCCTCCCTAGCCCCTACCCTCCTTCCCAGGGCTAATATGAGTCGCCGGAATGATTTTCTATTGACATTCTTCAAACAAGTAATCATCTATGTTTATTTTTTTGCAATTGAAAAGATGACAACACACAATATTAGAGGTATCACTCTATTATAATTAACAAATTTAACAAACAGTAGAACATACCTTCTGGTCATAACTGTATTTAACAAGATAGCCCTTGTTTTCAGCTGGTAAATTAATCATAGTTCCTTGTTTCATGTTTGTAACCTCTGCCATATTTGTCTTCTGTCTCCCGATCTCTATCACTGTTTTGGCGATATTCATCCTTGACATTAATGGATTAAATTTAGATCGTCCTATTCCTTCATCCTTTATATTGCAGATCCTACTCAACGGAGTTTCTGTAGATATATATGCAAACACTCGATCAGTTTTAATCTTTACAAGACTTTCCAAACATACTTATTAACTAAACATAAAGGATGATGATGTAATGAGCCTTAACGATAAATTAAAAATGGTGTCTTCCTAATCTTTCAATAGCTGTAAAAATTTAATCTTCAGTATCTATAGATTAAAGATTATAATATGACACCGAATACTAGCAAACAATGAAAATGCAAAACTCGCTGAATAACTACTCAAAATATCATCCGACAAATTTTACCTCTTCTTTGATTCACTTTACTGCATAGCTGCGAGAAATTGGTAGCACCACAAGCCTTTACTATGCTTGAATACCCTAAACCCAATCCACCATTCAAAAATCCAATTTTTCTGCCCATCTGAAAACACAATCATTATCACTAATTGAGCTCAACCCAGGTGAATTAAGCAACAGAAATTGAAAAGTAAAG
Source organism: Apium graveolens (assembly GCF_009905375.1). Taxonomy (NCBI): domain Eukaryota; kingdom Viridiplantae; phylum Streptophyta; class Magnoliopsida; order Apiales; family Apiaceae; genus Apium; species Apium graveolens. Next base: position 4,097,201 of record NC_133654.1, read on the forward strand.
AATTTAATCCATAAGAAGAAAAAGAATTCGAGGAAACAAGTAACATAATTAAGCAATTCACCTCAAAGGTACAATCTTTTCTTTCTCTCTTCGCCTCAAAACCCTAATTTTACCCCTAATTCATCAATTTAATCCCCCCCTTATATATTTGTTTCATACTGGTATATAAACAAGATGACCATATAATGGCTATAACCCACACTCTGCATCCAAACGGAGAAGCATATTCAACTATACACATAGCTACAACATCTTTTCAGTGTTGTAGCTTTGGGAAGTTGATGTTTCCCCTTTTCATACCAACACAAAGAACATAAGTACAATGTTCCTCAAATCATTACAGCACATAGATACAAGTTATTTATCGAGTTAATGAGATAAACGTGCTGTTTAAGGAATATTTACAGTTAAATAAAAAAGTCAAGACATAGAAAAACAAGAACTTGTGTAGAAGTATTAGAATAATAATATAACAAGGCTGTTTAAGACATAAATATAAGCTCACCATCATTTGAGTCCACGAAGCAGAAGGTCAAAAAAAATGTGAAAAGCACAACTAGTAGCTGAAATATCACAGATGGGCTAGTTCTTGAAAATGCCATTTTTAAAAAGATGAGATTTTTAAAGCAAACATTTAACTTCAATGCACATTTGAGGGTTCATGTTTATATGTACGTTGTATGTGTATAAAATCTTGAAATCATCTTAACACGGACCTAAAAAAACACCCAAAACTTTTGTACTACTGAACTAAGTAGTACAACTGTTGCACATATATAAACAGTATGTATATAAAAAGTTCCCCAAAATCGAAATTAGGTGTAAATATGTAGACAAGATTCAAAGATTCGTTTATGTGAAGCATACCAAATGGACCGAGACAAAAAAAAACAATCCATAAACTGATAAACAACAAGAAGCCTTCAAGTGTACAGTTTGTATCAATTGGAGCATACCAAATTTCTTTTATGTGAAACCCTAATCGTACCTGATTAAGGAAGAAACTTGAAGTTGCTCTGAGGATTATGAATTGATTGTACATACACCCTTGTCTAGTTGTCTTCAAAGATGGATTCAATTCAATTGTAGAGGTCGAGGTCGCTTGTATTTGTAATTGTATGTATATCTTGAGTTTTTGATTGTATAATAATAAACTTGATTTATTTATTAATTTTAATGGGCGAGAAACGTTTTTGTTTTAGTTTACTAGTGCCTATTTGTGTTGGACACGTTTGTCAATGCACATTTTTTTTGTTAAATATCAATGCACACTTTTAATTGTTAATATATTTAATTTCGTATTAATATTAAATATAAAAATTTCACTGTATTAAAGTACTCATAAATACGAATCCAACGAGATCACTCGTGACTATATTTGATCTTATAGATTAGACGTAAATTATAGTCAATCGCTTAACATTAATAGTGTCCGAAGTCAATATAGGAAATATATTACGGGATGGAGGGAGCAACTTAAATTGAATTAGGCTTACACTAATCTGAGGCCCAAAAATCATATATATATATATATATATTAATAATTTAACGAGCTGACCGAATTCGGTTCGGGTTCGAGTTCGGTTCGGTTAGTTCGCGAACAACTCGCGTTCGGTTCGAAATTAACCGAACTCGAGTTCGGACAGAGAAATGCGTTCGACAATATTAACGAACATTGTTCGGTTCGTAATATTTTTGTTCGTGTTCGTAAAATGTTCGTCCGAGTTCGTCCGAGTTCGGTTCATTTACAACCCTAATTAATTTCAGAGCTTTGATCTCAAAAGTACAATCTTTACATATACTCAATGTAATTTATTGAATTTTCTTGAATGTAATTTAATTTTCGTGATTTGTTACCCACAAAAACACTGAAAAAGAAATTACATGGGCATAAAGAAATCTATCTATCATATACTTACTAGTTTGGTTAACCCTCATTTTGATTATCTTTTTTCATCACGATTGACGGATTTTCTTTATCAATAATCAGAATCGTTAAATTCAAATAATAAAAAACCACACTTCATAAGTTTTAAGGTTCGAATCCGGCAACAACAAACATTTATATTATTATTTATAAAAATACATATAAGTTCTCAGGGTTTTTTTTTATCGTAGGTAACCCGCAGCCGCTACCCTTCGGGTGCGCACTGGGTAAACCCTACAGGCTCACGCAATAGCCTGCAAACCACTTGAACCAAGGTAAACCGCATTTAAGCGACAGGCTCTGACTCAGGAGGCATAATCATAAATTCTCCTCCCGTGGGATTCGAACCTGTGACCAAGAGGACAATTTTCCTCTCTTTAACCAACTGAGACAACCCTTGCGGGCGTCAGGTTTGAACCTTACTAACAACAAAAATTAATATTATTATTTATAAATAAGATCTCATCAATCATAAACTATTTATATTATTTTAGTTTAAATTGAAATTATGCACAATAAAATTATAATTATATAATTATAATTTAGTATTTTATTATTTATATAGAATTTAAATAAAATTATATAAAACAAAAGTAAAAATATATAAATATTAATTAAGACCCGTGCGATGCACGGGGCGGTCATGAAATATAATCCGGTTTAGTATAGCCCACTAGGCCGGGTTAGAATTTCATGAAATGATTTTTCGTGGATTCGAAGTTAACAAATTAGGAAATTGTTTGTGTTCAACTACATAAATCTATATTTATACTATACTATACCTAATATAATTCAATAGATTAATTTGGTTCAACGATTATTACCTAATTTTGGTTATTAAAGAAAATAAATGGGTAGTGTTATAAATTTCCAAAATTACTACATTGTTAAACTACCAGATATAGTTTACTTATACTACTAAACTACGATTACAACGTATTATATTAATAAAAAATAAATAAACTGTGTTTATTAAACCACTAGACAGAATCTACTTATTCTACTAAAGTTATCATATTATTTTTATTATAAATTTATAATTATTATATATTAACAAAAATATTTTAAAATTAGAATATGGCGGGATAAATAAATTTTTTAAATATTAATGGGAATCCGTGCATCGCACAGGATTTAAGCTAGTATTATATCTATATTATATTATAATAGCCGGAATAGAGATAATTTGGTTCAACGGTTTGGTTCAACGATAATTTCCTAATTTTGATTATTACAAAAATAGATAAATAGTGTTATATATCTAATAAACTACTAAATTATTAAACTACTACTAAATATAGTATACTTATCCTACTAAACTACGAATACAACTTATCCTATTATTAAAAGATATAAATAATAGTGTTACATATCTGCTAAACTACTAGAAATAGTCTATTTATTCTATTAAATTACGACCACATGTTATTCTATTATTTTTATTATAAATTTATAATCATTATATATTTATATAAATATTTTAAAAATATAATATAACTTTGATAAATAAAAATTTAAAATATTAATGGAAACCCGTGCATCGCACGGGATTTATGCTAGTATACTATAATAACCGAAATGGGGTATAATTTGTAGTTTGGTTTACCCCTCATTTTGGTTATTCTCTTTCATCATGAATGTCGGATCTTCTTCATTAAATAATCAAAACCGTTAGATCCAAATGCTAAAATAATACACTCCACAAGTTTTCAGGTTCGAATCCCGTCAACGACAAATATTTATATTATTATTTATAATGATATATATATATATATATATATATATGTTCTCAGGTTCGAATCACGTTAACAATAAACATTTATATTATTTATAAAAATGCATATAAGTTTTCAGGTTCGAATCTCAGTCACCAACAACAAACATTTATATACTATAATAATCGGAATGGGCATAATTTGTAATTTGGTTTACCCCTTATTTTGGTTATCGCTTTTCATCATGACTATCAGATCCTCTTCATCAAATAATCAGAACCGTTAGATCCAAATTCTAAAACAATACAACACTCCACAAGTTCTCAGGTTCGAATTCCGTAAACGACAAACATTTATATCATTATTAATAATGATATATATAAGTTCTCAAGTTCGAATCACGTTAACTACAAACATTTATATTATTTATAAAAATGTATATAAGTTTTTAGTTTCGAAGCTCAATCACCAACAACAAATATTTACATTATTATTTATGAATAAGATCTCATCAAACATATATTATTTATATCTAGCTTAAATTTACACAATCAATTTATAATTCTATAATCATTATTTACTATTTTAATTATTTATATAAAATTTAATAAAATAAAAATGAAAATACATAAATATTAATCAAGACTCGTGCATCGCACATGCTGTAAGCTATATATTATATCCTATATATAATGATATATAATTGGAGTAAGGGAGTTTAGCTGGTACGGTAAGATGGTATGGTCGTCATGGTCAACATTGTAAATTCCTAATATTTATCAACCGAGAAAAGAAACAAACAAACACCAAAAAATAAACGCCACCAAAAAATCATATATGTACTAGATTTGCAAAAAAATCCTAATACTTATCAACCTAAAAAAAGAAATACAAAAATCACAATAAACATTAAGTTGTAAAAAAAAAGTCACACCAAAATTCACCCAAAATTTTTTTATTTAAATTTTTTTAATATATAAAGTAGACAAACTAAATTAAAATTTACAATACTCTCCATTTGAAAATTTATAGAGTCAACAATATAAAATTTTAGTAAATTAAAAATTACAAAAAATATAAATTTCACGAGTAAAGCAAGTAAGTAAATAAATACAAATCAATAATAATGAAAATAATATTATCAACTTATTTATGATAATTCATAAATTATAATATTTTCTATCATTATCTTAATATTGTATTATATCCTATACATAATTGGCGTAAAGTACAAAAATAAAAATTTATTTGCATATGGTATAATAAATTTATTAAGTGAATATGTATAAATTTAATAATATTAAAATTAGAAAAATATGAAATTTTAAGTAAAACACAATACAACAACTAAAATAAAAAAAATTAATAAAATAAGTTTTAGCAACTAAATAGAGTTAGAGGTGCCATTTTATAATTTTTTCAAAAAATAAATTAATTTAATTCAATATTAAAAGTTCATATAAAATATTTATAAGATATCCCGTGCATTGCAAATAGATTTAAAAAAAAATTAAAGAAACAAACAAACAAATAAGAAGAACAAATACATAACAGAAAAACTTAAAAATGTACAAATAAGTTATATTAATTAATTAATACACCAAATATTATAACAAACAAACATTACATTAAAAAATAACTAAAAAGCAAAAAACAAATCAAAAAACATATTAGGTGTGAAAATAATATAAACAAAATTTTAAATATTTTATATACACAAGCGTCATTAAAATGAAAAATTAATAAAAAGGATAATTTATATAATAAAAATAGTATACATACTCTATAAAATAAGAATTCACGTTTAATTAGAAGTCACACCAAAATTCACCCAATTTTTTTTATTACAAAGTTTTTAATATGAAAAATTAGACAAAGTAAATTAAAATTTACAATATTCACCATCTGAAAATTATAGTCAAAAATATAAAATTTTAATAAATTAAAAATTACAAAAAACATAAATTTTATGAGTAAATTAAGTAAAGTAAATAAATCCAAATTAATACTAATAAAAATAATATTATCAACTTATTTATGATAATTATAAATTCTCATATTTTCTATCATTATCTTAATATTGTATTATATCATATACATAATCGGCGTAAAGTATAAAAATAAAAATTTAATTGTATATGGTATAATAAATTTATAGGTGAATATGTATAAATTTAATAATTTTAAAATTAGAAAGATGTAAAATTGTAAGCAAAAAATAAAATGAAAACTAAAATAAAAAATTTAATATTAATCAAATAAGTTTTAGCAACTAAATAGAGTGATAGATGTCATTTTATAATTTTTTTAAAAAATAAATTAATTTAATTCATTATTAAAAATTCATATAAAATATTTATAAGATATCCCGTGTAGGATAAAGCTAGTATACTATGATAACCGGAATGAGGTATAATTTGGTTCAACGGTTATTCCCTAATTTTGATTATTAAAATAAATAAATAAATAGAGTTATGTATCCGGTAAACTACTAAATTATTAAAATACTACACAAATAGTCTAGTTATCCTGCTAAACTACCATCATAACTTATATTATTATTAAAAAAATAAATAAATAGTGTTATATATACGCTAAACTACTAAATTGTTAAACTATATGTAGTATACTGATTATTATCACGGTTATCCTATATTTTTTAGTACAAATTTATAATTATTATAGATTTATATAAATATTTTAAAATTATAATATGACAGGATAAATAAAAAATTTAAATATTAACGGGAACCCGTGCATCACACGAGATTTAAGCTAATTGAAATAATTGACAAGACTTTACCTAAATTTTATTGGTAAACTCATCTCCACTGTTTCGTTTCGTGATTTGTCTAAAACTTATATTTACTAGCTTTATACGCGTGTGATGTACGGGCTATTTATAAATTATTAAAATTAGTATTTTAATTTTAATTTTATATATTTTAAATAATTTTATTTATCCTGAAATAATATTTTAACTAAATTTAACTTCAGTTAATTTTATAAATTAAAAATAATAATATATCTCATAATTTACGTATAATATTTTAGTGTATGATGTGGTTTCAATAATATTTTTTTATTTATTCTCATAGATCTATATATCTTTTAATTATTTTATTTTTCCTAAATTGTTATTATAATTAAATTTTTTTCATTAAAAACTCAATAAGTGTCTTGCCCATTCAAGGTTTTTTTAATGGAATATTTGTTTGTTGTAATATCTAATGTATTAATTAATTTAATTTATTTGTATATTTTTTATACTTTTTTGTTTATTTATTTGTTCTTTTGTTTTTACAGTTATTTGAAAAAAAAATCGGGTTTTATTTAAAATAATCGCATATCATAAATGATTAAAATTAGTTTTATTAAACAAACTGCATATTTATTTTTTGAATTTATTAGGTAAACTAATTTTTTAATTAGTTTTTTATTGTACTTTGAACTATGTACTTTTTGATGTATTAAATAATTGATGTAACTTATTTGTACATTTTTTTTATATTTTTGATAGTGATAAAATAAACCTTGACTTATAAGAAGTGATTATTCATGGATTGGGCTGTACACAAGGCCCGTTAAAGAGATGTATGACATTCAAACTAAGAAGGTGATAGGTCACACACATTGTAGAGGGGGTGAATACAGTGTAAAGTACAATCAAATCGAACTTTAATATCTTAAGTAACAGAAAACAAACTTTATTGAAACAATAAACTCTGTTACAGTATGAAACTGTTACCTCTCAGTGATGAACAAATATCACGAGAGCTGCTAGGGTTATATTGAATAATCTTCTCGAATATGATAACACTTATAGTGTAAACCCTATGTCTGTGTTTATATACTACACAGTTTCAAGATAATCGCTAATTGATATGGAATATAATTCTGCTTCCTAAAATATATCAATCAGATATCTTTTCCTCCAAGTATTCTATTCTTCATAGAATTCCTTCTTCATGCATATCTCTTCTTATGTTTATCTCGATCTTCTTTCCTTTAATCAGCTGCTGTCCTAATCTGAACGTCCTTCAGCACTTAAGTTCTGATATCCATCTTCTGATGATTATCTCCTGATAATATAAGTACTGATATCCTTAAGTCCTGACTTCCAGTAAGTACTGATTTATCCTGTTTAAGTAAGATCTGAAAACTAAACATAAATCATATTAGCCATGACATTATCAAATATATCTAACAATTTCCCCCAACTTGTAAATTAACATAATGTACAAGTTTAATAGATATTTGATGATGTCAAAAACATTAAGTACAAATGCATGAGAATTAGACCAGATAACTACAACTTACAGTCCTTAAAGCTTTACCAATATTTATCTTCTGATAACAGCTTCAGTCTGTACAAATATCAGAATTTAATCAGTTGTAGATCTTGACTTGGCTTCATCTTCTGATCTCTCTGATGTCAGGAGTTGTTCTGAGATAGTTCTTCAACAAACATCTCTCAGCATATCTAAGTTCATCAATCATCCTCCTTTTAGCATCTTTAAGCTCTGTAGTATCTTCACCAATTTGAAAGATTGCAGCCCTGAGATCATTAATCTTAGCTTTTCTTATATCCTGATCCAGTCTGATCAAATATGCCTTATCAGACTCAAGATTGAATTCCACAGCCCTGTAACCCATAAAGGTAGTTATAATCTTAGCAGTGTTGGGCTTCATTTCAACTATATCACCCTTGTGATCTCTGTACTTTGGAACATATGTGCTGTCAGACTTAACAGAATAAAGCCTTTTATGTCTCTGAATCTGATCCTTCAAATAGTTTACAGCACTTCTTGTCAATCTGTCATCCACTTGAAGTAAGAATAGTACATGCTCCAATTCTTCAAAATACTTCAATGGAATGGCATTTTGCCTTATATGAAAAACCCTACCATCTGTCATGAAGTACAACAAAATGTGTTCTTTCAAGTAGGTATGATAAACCATTTGTACAGATTTCAGTTGATTCAATCTCTCAGGAGTTGCTCCAATACCTGGTTCACTCAAGGAAGTTGGATCATTGGTAGTGTTCTGTATTCTTCTTTCATCAGCACTTCCCAATCCAATTTTATCTCTTGCTTCCTTTCCAGTAACTACTCTTGCTTCAAAATCACTTGCAGCAGTCTTCAAAGGTTGAGTCTGTTTTGCTTTAGTGAATCCTGGTAGGAGTTTCTCTGATCTATCTTCTGATATCAAGTTAACTTTAGCTGTGTCAGAGGTTACTTGCTTCTTTAAAATATCAGAACTTACAGTCTCTTGACTCTGAACAACTTGAGCCATGTCAGAGGTTGTTTTAAGAACTTTTCTTGAAGTCAGAGCAAGATCATCTTTTTTATCAGTGATTTCTTCATTCTCAGGAGGCACATAAATCTTGATAGGTTCACCAACCTTTTCTTTACCCTTGGATCTTGGATCTATCTGCAGTTGTGATTTAGCCAATGTTGCTTCAATATTTGTCCTTTCTTTTATCACAATGCCTTTGAGTTTTGGAATTGTCTTTTTACCAGAAGCTTCAGATTTAGATGTGACTTTCTCTGGTTTAAGTCTGGCTTCTTCTTCCATTAAACTCTCCAAGTCCATTTCTGGATTTTCCTGAAGAAATAACTGTCTTGACATTTCTTCATCAAGATCTAAAAGTTCATCAGAACTTATCCTTTTACCAGTAGCAGAACTAATTCTTTTCCCAATATCAGAACTTGTCCTGAGACTTGTGATTTCAGCTTTTCTTGATGAGAAACCTCTACCTTGATCATCCTTTTCATCATCCTTCCCTTTCAGTGTCTTATCAGTCTTGCATTTGGACTTAATTACTTTCTCCCCCTTTTTGGCATCAGCAGGTAATAGAAGAGAGACAAGCAATTCCACTGAGGCTTGGATTTCATTAAGTTGTGATTGCTGAGAAGCTTGATTTTTCAGAATATCATCAATCGGAGCTTGTTGGTTCTCTTGAGTCTTCTCAATATAAGCAATCCTGTCAAAGGTAGGTTGGAAGAACTTTTTCTTATCAATCTTTTGAACTTGTTCTTGCTTCATTAGCTCTTCCCTTAAGAGATGTAACTCTGCATGAGTATTTGAATGGAGACCTTGTAAATGTTTAGTACTCAATGCAGTGACTCTAAGCTGTGTTTTGAAGTCATCAGTATTTAACATTTCATCAGCTTTTGTCAAGTGCTCAGCCAGAGTCTGTGCAGATGGAGCACAGGTGACTGAGTTCCATTCCTTAGTCCACTCCTGTCAGCAGGAGTTTCACTCCAAGGCACTGGTGCTTCTCTTGTAACAAACTTCTTAACAATTTCAGTTTTAAGAACAGTTTGTTGAGGGGCATGTCCTGAAGGACCTGCTTCATCAGCATCTATATTTGGAGCAGCATCACCAGTATCTCCAGCATTTGCAGCATCAGAACTTGCAGAATCAGTATCTTCTGATAAAACAACAGTGTGAGTAGCAATGAAGGCTTCAGCAGCATCCTCTAATTGCTGATCTGGTTCCAAGTTCTGATCAACAGCCATATTCTAATGCTCACCTATATTCTGATCATCAGCATCTAGATGCAGAGAAGGTGTAGTAGATAATTCTAGAGCTTGAGCAGCATCAGTAACAGGTGTTGTTGATAGATTAGTTGCTGTTGGAGCTTCTAAGAAAATTACTTCAGGCACAACCAAGGTCTAGATATCAATATCAGCACTTGTGCCTGTAATAACAGGAGATACAGTCTTTTGAGCAGGAGACACGGATGATGTGTTGCCCTTTTCAGTAACAGCTTCCTGAGTTGGAGTTGATGGAGAAGTAGTGACTTTAGCAGATTCCTTTTCTTGTGAGATCAGAGATTCCTGATCTCCTTCCTTAGCTGAGGCTTCTTCATCATCTGAAACTAGCCTTTTTTCCCTCTGTTTCTTGTATCTCTTTGAAGATATGGATTCCTTGGGAGTTTCAGCAACAGTCATTCTTCTAAGCCTTTTAAGAAGCTTAGATCCCCCAATTTCAAAATCCTTCCGAGAAGTCACTTTCTCGGCTTCTTTGACAAAAGGTTCTGATGTAGAAACCTATTCCTCACTATCTGACTCATCTCTCATAGCAATCCTCCTTCTCTTTTGAGGTGTTTGAGGAACAGTCTTTGTCCTATTTGGCTTGGAAGATGAAGGTGAGTTTGTGAGAAAAGATTTGATGGGAAGGCTGATGTGAAGTGGTTGTTTATATAGGCAAGAGAATGCCAGGAGACGCAAAGAAATTTAATGCTGACAGGTAGAATTAATTCTACCTCGTCTCCCCAAACTTGGAAAAAGAAAAACAGTCATTGGAAAGGTAAAACATGGTTTAATGCGCACAAGTAGCAAGTAAAAATTGATTGTGCATGTACGAGTACCACTATCCCTAAATATAGTGACTGTTAATCTTCCACTTCAATATCTTCTGTTTAAACTGAGACTGTTTTGAAATTTTATCCACAAATAAGTCAAGTAAAGAATCAGAATTTAATATCAGAACTTTGACTTATATCAGAAATTAGCAGTCATCAGAACATAATTTCTTAACTCGAAAAATGAATGCCTATATTAGTAAGTCCTCACACAAATTCTGATTTAGATTCTTCAGAACTTAATCATCAGAACATGCAATCAGAACTTGTCCTCAAAATTTGTGCAATGTGACACATAAATTGTTCATCTAAAATAACATAGATCACCACGGTTATTTTCATCATTCATATGGAGTGTTGAGTGTGTGCATTAAGCTAAATATCAGATAAAAAGTAAAGTTTGATTCACTTCAGTACATCTTAGAAATAAGGCATAACTAAAACTTTACTAAAAACCTGTCATTATTCTGAAACCTACTGTGAATGAGTTCATGCTGGAGTCCACCTCAACTATGTTGTGCTAATTTTGTGCATCTTTTTAAATTCCAATTTACAGTGGCTTCTCAGTGTAAGTGAGTCACGATTGCTTATCAGAATTTATGCTATTATCAGATTATTTCTCCAGTAATCATAGAGTGTGAAAAGTCACCAAGAAAATATTTTGCTTTTCTGATGCATATTTACTTAATACCAGCAATGCACTTGGGTCGTTCCTTCCACATTTGTACTCTAGATCTCATAGGAATACCTGAATTTTAATCCTTGATTTTTTTTCTTTTGATAAGTGAGGTTAATCAGCACTTAGTACATCCAAACAAATTTACTAGCATCAGAACTTAACAGATGAGAAGCAATATTCTAGTTTGTGACTTAGTAATAAGATAGACAAAGTAAACTCAACTAAGCTCAATATCAGAATTTGCTTGTGTTAAAGAATTTCCACAGAAATAATTACTTCTAACATGGGATCCTTTGTTTATTGAAGACTACTAGGTCAGCATCTAGCACAATTATCCTCATAGGATTGAATAATTACACAAACATACATATCATTTTTAGAGTTTAGAAACATATATCAGACAACAGTCAGTACTTAAGCACATTTTTCAATTAAGCACAAAATACACAAAGAGAGTAATTTCTGTAAATACTGATCATAAAGTCTGATGCATCAGAACAAAACTAAGCAGATTTAGAGAAAGAACCTGAAACCATTCCAAGTTCATTTACCAATCTTGTAAAGGTAGCTTCACACAGTGGTTTTGTGAAGATATCTGCTAGTTGTTGATCTGTTGGAACAAAGTGCAATTCCACTGTACCTTCATCCACATGTTCCCTGATGAAGTGGTACCTGATGCTGATGTGCTTTGTCATAGAGTGTTGAACTTGATTACCTGTCATAGCAATAGCACTTTACTTATCACAGTAAATAGGGATTTTGAAATATGTTAACCCATAATCCAGTAACTGATTCTTCATCCAAAGAATCTGTGCACAACAGCTTCCTGCAGCAATATACTCTGCTTCTGCAGTTGATGTGGAAATTGACTTTTGTTTCTTGCTAAACCAAGAAACCAATCTGCCTCCAAGAAATTGGCAGCTTCCACTTGTGCTTTTCCTGTCAATTTTGCAACCTGCAAAATCTGCATCTGAGTAACCTATTAGTTTAAAATCTGATTCTCTGGGATACCACAATCCCAGATCAGCTGTTCCTTTAAGATACTTGAAAATTCTTTTCACAGCTGTTAAGTGAGGTTCTCTTGGATCTGCTTGAAATCTTGCACAAAGACAGGTAGCATACATGATATCAGGTCTACTAGCAGTTAGATAGAGTAGAGAGCCAATCATACCTCTGTAATCAGTAATATCTACTGATTTACTAGTATCCTTATCCAGTTTTGTTGCAGTGGCCATGGGAGTGGATGCACTTGAACAATCTTGCATTCCAAATTTCTTCAGCAAGTTTCTGGTGTACTTAGTTTGACAAATAAAAGTGCCTTCTTCATTCTGCTTGACTTGAAGGCCCAGAAAATAGCTAAGTTCCCCCATCATACTCATCTGATACCTTGACTGCATCAGTTTGGCAAACTTCTTGCAAAGTCTGTCATTTGTAGATCCAAAAATGATATCATCAACATAGATCTGGACCAGAAGTAAGTCCTTGCCATGGTTGAGATAGAACAGTGTTTTGTCTATTGTTCCTCTGTTAAATTCACTTTCTAGAAGAAACTGAGCTAAAGTCTCATACCATGCTCTAGGAGCTTGCTTAAGTCCATAAAGTGCTTTATCTAACCTGTAGACATAATCTGGATACTTGGAATCTACAAAGCCTGGAGGTTGTTCAACATATACTTCCTCCTCCAATTCTCCATTGAGAAAAGCACTTTTCACATCCATTTGAAAGACAGTAAACTTTTTGTGAGCAGCATAAGCCAAAAATATCCTTATGGCTTCTAACCTAGCAACTGGTGCAAATGTTTCATCATAATCAATTCCCTCCTGTTGAGAATATCCTTTTGCAACCAGCCTTGCCTTATTTCTTGTAATTATGCCATCACTGTCAGTTTTGTTTCTGAATACCCACTTTGTACCAACAACATATCTATTCTTTGGTCTTGGCACTAGGGTTCAGACTTTGTTTCTTTCAAATTCATTTAACTCTTCCTGCATTGCTTGCACCCAATCAGCATCTTGAAGAGCTTCTTCCACTTTCTTTGGCTCAGTCTGATAAAGAAAATAATTGTAAAGACATTCATTTGAAGTACCTGTTCTAGTTCTGACACCTGCATCAGGATCTCCAATTATCAAATCAGGTGTATGTGATTTAGTCCACTTCCTTGCAGATGGAAGGTTTTCTCTAGAACTGGATGCTCCCCCATGATCCATGTTGTCTTCATTTTAATTTTGTGATGCTCCCCCTGAAACTATGCTCTCTGAGTTGGATTCTTCAGAATTGAGATTTTCAGAACTATCAGAACTTGGCTTATCAGATCTTGACGAATCAGAACTTGAAGAGCCAGATGTATGTTCTGATACTTCTTGAGATATGGTAAGATCTTGAGTATGCTCCCCCTGCATAGGTGCATCTTCCTTTGGTGTAGTCACCACAGTTTCAATAACATCGGAGTTTAATCCTTCAGAGTTTACAATATCAGGACTTAGACTGTCAGGATTTTCAGTATCAGAATTTGAGTCTTCATTTTCAAATCTCAGCTGATCATGATCAATAAAATCTTCAAGCCAGTCATTTTCTTGTCATCAAAAGAGACATTGATAGATTTCATGACCACTCTTGTTCTCAGATTATAGACTCTGAAGGCTTTTGTGGAAAGTGGATATCCAACAAAAATTCCTTCATCAGCTTTTAGATCAAATTTTGATAGTTGTTCAGGATGAGTCTTGAGAACAAAACACTTGCATCCAAATACATGAAAATACTTCAGATTTGGCTTCTTTTTCTTCACCATCTCATATGGTATCTTTCCTTGCTTGTTAATGAGTGTTGCATTTTGAGTAAAATAAGCAGTCTGCACAGTTTCAGCCCAGAAATAGGTTGGAAGCTTTGCTTCTTCAAGCATTGTACGTGCAACTTCAATGAGAGTTCTATTCTTTCTTTCAACAACTCCATTTTGCTGTGGAGTTCCAGGAGCAGAGAATTCCTGCTTAATTCCATGGTTTTTGCAGAACTCTTCCATTATCAAATTCTTGAACTCAGTGCCATTATCACTCCTTATGGTTTTCACAGAGTCTTTGACCAATTTATTCAGTTGTTTGACATGATCAATCAAGATAGATGCTGTTTCACTTTTTGTGTGCAAGAAATACACCCATGTGTATCTAGTGAACTCATCTACTATGACCAAGGCATATTTCTTCTTTGCAATAGACATGACATTCACTGGACCAAATAGATCAACATGTAGAAGATGATAAGGCTCAAGAATTGATGATTCGGTCTTGCTCTTGAATGAGGATTTTCTTTGTTTGGCCTTCTGACAAGAATCACAAAGCCATCAGGAGCAAATACTGACTTTGGCAGTCCTCTCACAAGATCTTTCTTGACTAGTTAATTTATATTGTTGAAATTTAAATGATAGAGTTTCTTGTGTCAATTCCAGCTTTCTTCAATTGATGCTCTACTCATCAGACAGATTACAGAACCATCAGTACTTGTTGAAAGCTTGGCTTCATAAATGTTACCACGCCTGTATCCTTTCAGAACAACTTTTCCTTTAGATTTACTCACTACTTCACAGTGTTCTTCAAAGAAATCAATATGATAACCTCTGTCACAGATTTGACTTATACTCAGCAGATTGTGTTTAAGTCCTGAGACTAGAGCTACTTCTTTAATGATGACATTCCCAAGATTGATATTTCCATATCCCAATGTTTTTCCAATATTGCCATCTCCATAAGAAATACTTGGGCCAACTTTCTCCACAAAGTCTGATAGCAGGGCTTTATTTCCAGTCATATGTCCTGAACATCCACTGTCCAGAACTAGGATATTTTTCCTGTTGCCCTGCAATCACAAAGACCACTAATGATTAGTTTTAAGGACCCAGACTTGCTTGGATCCTTTGGCCTTATCAAGTTTGTTAACATTTGCAGCGGATTTAGCATCAGAGTTTATGTTAACATTTTTCTTATCAGAATTTACACTATCAGACTTTGAATCAGAATTTACACTAGAAGGAACAATGGAAACTTTCTTTAAAGAAGGTTTTATTTGATAATAATCATAGTACAAACTATGATATTCCTTACAAGTATAAATGGAATGCCATAAACTACCACAATGAAAACAAGGATTTTGTGGCTTATATCTAACAGACTGACTCTTAACTCCTGACTTTGAAGGTAAGGAGTTTATGTTCTTATTCTTCCTGCAAAAAGAAGCCAGATGGTTAGAACTTCCACAGTTATGACATGTTTTCCTAGGAGCTTTAGGAACAGGCTTATAATCATTGCTTTTATTCACACCTTCCTTTCCATTCCTATTTTTCCTAGGTGATTTTACCTTATTTGCATTCTTAACATCTTTCAGCTTATGTTTAAGCTGCTTCTTAGTCATTAAGCCTATGTTAACTTCAGCTGTCTTTTCCTGTTTTAGTTTGTCAAAGTTAATCCCTCTTTAACTTCTGATTTCTCATTATCAGACTTTACAGTTACAAACTTAACAGGTTTTAACTTTGGCTTTTGCTTAACAACAAGCTTAATTTCTACAGTTCCTTTATCATTCTTATCCTCTCCATAACCTAAGCCCTCTTTCCAATTTTCACTACTTAGCAAATTTTGAGTTGTTCTGCCAGAGTTAGTCCTGATAATCTCTCTTTCCTTTTCTAACTCAGTTTTTAGAGATTCATTCATTTTTAGCACTTCATCCCTAACATAAAAAGCATCATCTCTATCCTTCTGAGTTTGATGGAACATAACTAACTCTTTTTCTAAGAAATCATTTCTTTTCTTAAAAGCAAGATTTTCAGAAGTTAATCTTTCACATGTTAAAGTTTGATCTCTATAACTAACAAACATGGTTTTAAGATATCTTCTCAACTCATTAATATCATCAGTATGAAAAGCATAAGTAGTCTGAGGTACCTTTGTTTCAGCAGCTTCAGAACTGCGCTCAGCACTTGCTTTATCAGCATTTGCCATCAAAGCATAGTTCTCCTCACTTTCAGAGTCTGAGGTGTCTGTCCAGCTTTTCTTCTTTGTGACAAGAGCCTTGCCTTTGTCACCCTTCACTTTCTTGCAATCAGGAGATATGTGGCCTTTCTCACCACAGTTATAGCATTTGACATTGGTATAATCTCCTCTATCAGACTTTCCTCCTCTGCCTTCAGATCTTCTGAAATTCTTCTTATCAGAACTTGTGCCTTTCCTGGAAAACTTCTTTCCCTTCCTGAACTTCCTGTATGCAATCTTTGTGATCCCTTTCACCATAAGAGCACACAGCTTCATCATCTCCTCATCAGCATCAGTCTCAGGCAAGCTTTCGGAATCTGAGTCATCATTACTTTCAGAACTTGATGACTCAGTATCAGACTTTGTGAAAAGAGCTTTACCCTTGTCTTTCCTTGAGGTAGCTGCCTTGGGGGATTCTTCTTCAGCTTTAAGAGTAACTGTCCTTGACTTTCCTCCTTTCCTCTTGCTTCTTTGTTCCATCTCAAGTTCATGAGTCTTGAGCATTCCATAAATTTCATCAAAAGTTGTTTCATCAAGACTGTAGTTGTCCCTTATTATTGTTGCCTTCAAATCCCAACATTCAGGAAGAGCTAACAGGAATTTAAGGTTTGAATCTTCAAGATCATACTCCTTATTAACCAGTGACAGATCATTCAAGAGTTTGACAAATCTATCATATAAATCAGTCAATGACTCATTAGCCTTTGAGTCAAAGTGTTCATACTCTTGAGTGAGTATTATCTTCCTGTACTTCTTAATTGTATCAGTTCCCTGACACCTTGTTTCCAGAGCATCCCATATCTCCTTTGCAGTCTTGCAGTTAATTACCCTGTTTGACATTACATTATCAATGGCACTATGCAGTAAGTGTCGTACCTTAGCATCCTTAGCAATTGATGCGATATCTTCAGCAGTATAATCACTCTTCTCCTTTGGTACAGTCTTTGCTGCTTCACCTGCAACTGCAACAGCGAGCTTGGTTGGTTTGTGAGGTCCTTCCTTGATTCTATCAAGATATTCTGGATCTGTAGCTTCCAAAAACATGGTCATCCTCACCTTCCATATGGCATATTCAGATGGTCTCAGTATGGGAACTCTGATGGTCCCATACCGACTCTGAATTTGTGTCTTTGGAGGTTCTTCAGTTTTGGTAGGCTTAGTTGGAGTTTCTGTGTCAGACATGATTGTGTTTGGATCTTAAACTGTATGTGCGTTAACAGATAGGCTCTGATACCACTTGATATGTCACACACACTGTAGAGGGGGTGAATACAGTGTATAGTACAATCAAATCGAACTTTAATATCTTAAGTAATAGAAAACAAACTTTATTGAAACAATAAACTCTGTTACAGTATGGAACTGTTACCTCTCAGTGATGAATAAATATCACGAGAGCTGCTAGGGTTATATTGAATAATCTTCTCGAATATGATAACACTTATAGTGTAAACCCTATGTCTGTATTTATATACTACACAGTTATAAGATAATCGCTAATTGATATGGAATATAATTCTGCTTCCTAAAATATATCAATCAGATATCTTTTCCTCCAAGTATTCTATTCTTCATAGAATTCCTTCTTCATGCATATCTCTTCTTATGTTTATCTCGATCTTCTTTCCTTTAATCAGCTGCTGTCCTTATCTGAACGTCCTTCAGCACTTAAGTTCTGATATCCATCTTCTGATGATTATCTCCTGATAATATAAGTACTGATATCCTTAAGTCCTGACTTCCAGTAAGTACTGATTTATCCTGTTTAAGTAAGATCTGAAAACTAAACATAAATCATATTAGCCATGACATTATCAAATATATCTAACAGAAGGTGTTATGGATAAAAAACTAAGGTTATTATTTGTTGTATTTATTACTAAGGTTCGGGAGCTCAAGACCTTTAATGGCTGCTCTCGTGTTTCGTAGCTTAACTCTGCCTTTACGAGATGTCTACGTATCTCTGTGAATTAGAAAATCAAACCAAAAAACGTAGTTCTGATTGAGGGGTAGATCCCTTTATATAGATGTTGAGAGTCCTTGAATTGGACTAGGGATAGGAGACTTGTTGATCAAGTTCTCAGACTTTAGATAGACTTAGAAGTCCTAAAATAAAGGAATCAGATTCCTAGTTGGTGTAGGTGCCCTTGGGGCTATCTTTTATAGATTTATATCACTGATTGGACTCATTTAATGAGCTGTTAATCTCCCTTATTTATTAATTACGAAATTAATAGATAATCAGAGTTTCGGGCCTCATTAATTGGGCTTCATTACTGGACCATACCAGGTCTAATTAATTCATCATTAATTATACTTCTAGGCTAATTTTAGGCCCATATCATTTGCCCCCCAACTTCTGGGAAACCGTAAAAGATTTCGCAGAAGTTAAGTTAATTTGTTCCCTTACAGGGTGTCATTTTTGCGTAAAGTGTGGAGCGACCTACACATTTACAACGATTTGCCTTGCACACGGCTTCAGGATTATTTTAGAACCTCTCTATTGTTTTGCTTACCTTATTCTTTCTTTTAGGAATTTTCTGGTATTTTTCAAGAATTTTCTCTTAATTTCTGAGATTTTTTCCTAGAATTTTCCCTTATTTCACAGGAATTTTCCCTTAATTTACAGGAATTTTCCCTTAATTCATAGGAATTTTCCCTTAATTTACAGGAATTTTTCCTTAATTCACATGAATTTTTCCTTAATTTACAGGAATTTTCCCTTAATTTTGGGGATTTTTTCCTTAATTTACAGGAATTTTCCCTTAATCCTGGGATTTTTTCCTCAATATTTTATCATAAATAATTTTTGAAAATTATTTTCTAATTTTCCCTAATTTTCTGGGATTTTATGCTTACTTTCCCTATTTATTGGGAATTATTAGCAATTTTCCTAATTTTAGCCCATTTTCTAATTAATTAAATAATCAGAAAAATAGGATTTTACTGCACAAGGCATCCTAGGCGTTGTTGATCCGCGTCTAGGAGGCAATCTTCCAACAACGTCTAGGAAATATGCACCCTGGGCGTTGTTGGAGGCTGATACTTCCTGGGCGTCGTTGATCCGCGCCTAGGAGACAATCTTCCAACAACGTCTAGGAAATATGCATCATGGGCGTCGTTGAACCGTGCCTAGGAGACAGTCTCCTAACAACATCTAGGAAATATGCATCTTGGGCATTGTTGGAGGCCGATACTTTCTGGGCGTCGTTGAACCGCGCCTAGGAGACAGTCTCCTAACAACGTCTAGAAAATATGCATCCTGGGCGTTGTTGGAGGCCGATACTTCCTGGGCGTCGTTGATCCACGCCTAGGAGACAACCTTCTAACAACGTCTACGAAATATGCATCATGGGCATTATTTGAGGCCAATACTTCCGTAATTCCTAGGCGTTGTAGACTCACGCCTAGGAGACATCCTTCCAACAGCGTCTAACAAACTTGCGTTCTGGGCGTTGTTGGAGGTTAATACGTTCATAATTCCTAGGCGTTGTAGACCCACGCCTAGGAGACATGTTTGGCACCACGCCTAGGAATCATGTCCTCTAGGCGTGGTTGGGCTTTCAAGCCTTGATTTATTTAGTGAATTTTGGTTTTTTGGTTTAGAACGTTCTAGATCTTTTCAAAATTCAAACTTTATGGGATTCCCGCCTTTAATAGGCCCATTTCTTTTGGCCCAGAAACATTTGAGCTTCCACACGCTCATCTATATAAGGAGTCAAGTGTGAGCTCATTTCTCACACTTCACTTCCACAAAATTTTCTTCACCTCTAGATTTTTCCACTCTGCAAATATTCTCTCAAGAATAGCCACTGCAAAGCGAATTCCGGCATTCTACACCACCGCTTTCTGGGCTCATTTTGAAGATTCCATTTGAATCTTCATCTTCTTAGATTATTGTCAAGAGCTTTCTGGGTTTCAGTCTTCATCCATGGCGGATTCCGATTCATCTCACTCCCAGGTTCCCCAACTAGGGCCAGCCGAGGTAAAAAATCTCTCGTCCATTCCTCAGTTATTTCTCTTAGGGATCTTTTAACCGAGTTCGGGAAAGCCTTCCCTAACATGTTACACTTAGATGCATATAATTATCCTTCTAGATTTGGTTCAGAAAAAGTAGGTACCATAGCTCGCATCTTTGGTATTTCTCACCCTTATAGGGCCGAGGCTCCAGGCCCAAATGATAGGGCATGTTACCTAAAGCCTGGGGCCATTCGGGTCTATAAGGAAACCTTTTATGCTGGTTTTTGCCGTCCTCCTCATCCTTTCATTTTCCGCCTTTTGGCTGAAGCCCGAGTCTGTCCGACCCAACTCACACCCAATTCTTGGCGTTTCATTCACTGTTATATGGCCCAATCATGTAAACACGGTTTTGAGCCCAACGTTTGTGTCTTTCGCTATTTATTTAAATTTGTAAATGCTTTTGAGGACCAAGGATGGGTCAAAATAGTTCATAGATCCTTGGCGTGCTCCTGCTTTGTTTCTGGCACCAACCCTGACTCGTATTCAACTTGGAAGAGCGAGTGGTTTTATGTGTTTCTGGATTCCGAGGAGGGTTGGGACCATTTTTTAGGCCCAACTTCTCAAAAAAGTATAGACGGGTCTTTAAGAGACCTAAAATTGGGGATAGATGAGGATGCGGCCATCAAAGCCATCACAGCTGATAACTTGCATCATTGCGCTCTCATCCTTTCAGAGGGTAATTTGTAAAATTTAGGTCTAAGTGACCTAGGTCCCGAGGGTATTTCTTTCCCCTTTTATTCCGTTTTCTTAATTCCTTATTTGTCCTTCTCCTTACGTGCCTATATCTTTTTGCAGCTAGGGCAGCTCTGGACATGATCTTCAAGAAGCGGGAGGCCCGTGCTTCCAAGGGCTCTGCTGTTGAGACCCACCGCGACAAGCGGGTTAGGATTGGTGACGGACCTTCAGTCACGGTTAAGGAGGCTGTCCCTACCTTTTTATCCCAGAGGCCACTTAGCCTTGATGAGGATACCTCTCCTTTCACCGTCACTTGGGACCTTCAGAAGAGGGACACCGTGGTAGGGAGTTTCGAGGTTGCCGCTGTTTGGTCCGAGAGTGTGATTACGCCTCGTGACATGGCCGAGATAGTAGAGTCTTCTGATGACCTACAGATTGAGCATCTGGGTGCTCAGGCCGTGGCTTCTGTAAGCTTTTTCCTCGTCTCCTTTTTGACTGTTTTTCAATTCTTTCATACTTACTTACTGTATTTGGATATGCTCGTGCAGATGAATACCTATCTCCAGGCTGCCCTTCACAATCTGAAGGATGTGAGGACTAGCCTGACCATTGCTGAGAGAGATATGGACATGTACCTCAAGGCTTTCGAGGCCAACTTCACTCATTTCCTTGAGGTAGAGAAGGAGCTGGCGGATGAAAAGGAGAAAGTTCGTAAGCTGGAGCTGGATGCTCAGAGGGCCCGGGCTGAGGTGATAGCTGAGTATAAGGCATCTCAGGACTTTTAGGATGTCCTGAATGCTGAGTACGATGCTAACTTCCCGGAGACCTTTTCTAGCTGTTGGGAGCAGATAGTGGAGGAGATTGGGAAGAAGATCCCGGAGGTGACTCTCGCAGCCTATCCAGTCCCTGCTATTCCTGGGCAAGAGCCTCTTCTTGAGGATATTCCTCTCTCTCCTACTCTCACTACTTCCGCTGAGGCCACAGCTGTTTCTCTTCGAGATGCTGATCCTATGGGAGATAAGCCCGTTTCCCCTTCTACTGTTGCCGATAAGGGAAACATTGATGATGAATTTTTCAAGGATCTTGAGTAGTTTGTTTTTCTTATTTGGACCATCGTGGCTTTTTATGTATTGACTTATTCGTATTGGGAACTTATTACCCTTCGGGGTTTATTATGTTATTTTAAGTTATTTGTTTGCTTTTCTACTATCCCTTTCAAGTACTTGTACTATTAGTTTGCTAGCCTTTTAAAAGTTGTCCCTTATTTTCCTCGTACTTGTACTAAAATAGATAAGCAAACTCAACCATATATAGTATGCACCAAACAGTTCTATGATAAGATGAACTAAACAATTGTAAAACAAGTTTATGGCAACTCTTGGGATTCATCCCTTACACAACTCCTAATAATCCTAAAAAATAAAGCTAAAACATGTAAATCCTAAGCAAGCAAAGCTTCAAGGTGCTTTTCAACCTACTTGTCATCTTGACAAGTGAGAATCATGTTTAATGGCTTCACACATAGTAAACCTTCAGGTTTTGTGCATGCCAAGTTCTCGGAACTTCAATACCATCCATAGTCTCCAGCTTGTAGGTTCCTCTACCCTGTACACTCTTGACCTTGTATGGCCCTTCCCAATTTGGGGCAAGCTTCCCTTTCTGCCCTACACCAGAAGCTTCCACCTTCCTCAAGACTAAGTCACCCTGTATGAAGAACCTTTCTTTAACCCTTAGGTTGTAGTAGAACGAAGCCTTTTTCTGATACTCCACTATCTTCGCATGTGCCTCGTTCCGCACTTCATCAATTAGATCCAGGGCTAATCTTTGCCCTTCCTCATTCTCCTCAGCATTGAAAGCTTGAATCCCGGGAGAGGAATGTGATATCTCTACGGGAACAACTGTTTCTGCCCCATATGCTAACATGAAGGGAGTTGCTCCAGTCGTGACTCTACAAGTAGTCCTATAGGCCCATAGTATTGGGAGTATTTCATCTACCCAGTTATTCCTCGACTTCTCGATCTTCTTCTTTAGTCCATCCAGGATTATCCGATTTGCCACTTCCGCTTGCCCATTGGCTTGCAGATGAGCTACAGAGGTAAATCGTAACTCAATTTCGTTCTATTCACAATACTTCTTGAATTCCTCGTTGTTGATCTGTGTTCCATTGTCAGTAACTAGGATGCGGCGAATTCCATACCGGCACATGATATTTTCCCACAGGAATTGTGCAACCTGCTTAGTTGTGATTTTGGCCAAGGGCTTGGCCTCAATCCACTTGGTAAAATAATCGATGGCTACAATCAAAAACTTCCTTTGTGTCGTGTCCATGGGGAAAGGCCCAAGTATATCCATTCCCCACATAGCAAAGGGGATAGGTGAGTTGATGGATGTCAGCATCTCAGGGGGTTGTCTAACAACAGGTGCATGCTTCTGAAAGCGGTCACACTTCTTCACATATTCTTTGGCATCAGCCATCATTTCTGGCCAATAGAAGCCTAAACGGGTTATCTTATGAGCTAATGCTCTGCCCCCCAAGTGTTGCCCACATATGCCTTCATGTACTTCTTCAAGAGCCAAACGTGCCTCATCGGGCCTGAGACACCTTAAGTAAGGAATCAGAAAAGATCTTTTATATAAAATCCCATCTATTAAAGAGTATCTTAGTGCTCGAACAGCCAACTTCCGTGCTTCAGTAGCAACGTTTGGCAACCATCCGGTTTGAATACGAGTCTTAATGGGATCAATCCATGAAGTCCCCAGACCTATAGGAGCTACAAGCCTAACATCAATGCTCCGTGTCTTCAGAACGCGGAAGTATACACTTCCCGAACTTTCCTATCTCGGATGAAGCAAACTTTGATAACACATCTGCCTTAGCACTTTCCTCCCTCGAAATGTGTTCAATATGACATTCATCGAATTGGGTCATCACAACCCTTACTAGGCGGATATACTTAGCCATCGTATCATCCCTTGCCTCAAGCTCTCCCTTTACCTGGCATATGACCAGCTTCGAGTCTCCGCAGACTTTTAAGTTCTTGACTCTGAGTGTCCCTGCTAAGCCAAGGCCAGCTATCAGAGCTTCATATTCTGCCTCATTATTTATGGTCGGGAAGTCTAACTTCATGGCATACTCAATCAAGAATCCATCAGGACTTTGTAAAACCAAACCTGCTCCACTTGAATTTGTTTTTGATGATCCATCGAAATAAAGGACCCAATATTCTTTCTCCTTATCATCATTTTCTTTGTCCTCTTTATCAACTTCCTTGTCTTGAGGTATGGTATCTTCCTGCCCCCCGACTTCTTAGTTGGGTATGGTACATTCCACCATGAAGTCAGCCAATGCCTGGGCTTTTATTGCCATTCGTGGCTTATACTTGATATCGAATTCTCCTAGCTCTATCGCCCATTTGATCAGTATCCCACTAGCCTTAGGACTATGGATTATATTTCTCAAGGGTTGATTCGTTAGAACCTCAATTTGATGAGCCTGAAAGTAAGGATGGAGCTTTCTCGAAGCCATTACCAGGGCTAAAGCAAACTTCTCAATGGTCGAATAATTCAACTCAGCTCAGTGCAGAATCTTGCTGACATAGTATACGGGTTTCTGGATTTTCAGTTCCTCCTTAACCAACACAGCGCTCAAGGCACTCTCTGAAACAACCAAGTACAAGTATAAGACTTCATTCAAAGCTGGCTTGGCCAACAACGGGGCCTGGTCCATATATTTCTTTAATTCCTCGAATGCCTTCTGGATTTCCTCACTCCATTGAAAATTTTTGACCTTCTTTAAGGACTTGAAGAATGACAGGCACTTGTCCCCTGACTTGGAGCTGAATTGTCCTAGCGCAACAACCTTTCATGTGAGCTTCTGAACATCTTTGACAGTTTTTGGTGGCTCCATGTTCAGGATTGCCTTTATTTTATCAGGATTGGCCTCGATCCCTCTCTTGGAGACCATCAATCCTAAAAATTTTCCAGATCCTACTCCGAAAGCACACTTCGTAGGATTTAACATCATCTTGTGGTACCTCTGGACCTCGAAAACTTCCCTCAAATGGGTTATATGATCAGTCTTTACTAGACTCTTGACTAACATGTCATCAACATATACTTCCATAGTCTTGCCAATAAGATCCTTAAAAATTTTATTTACCAACCTTTGATAGGTGGCTCCTGCATTCTTGAGACCAAATGCCATAACAAGATAACAATAAACACCAAAGTCAGTGATGAATGATACCTTTGGAATGTCGTCCTTATGCATCCTGATCTGATTGTATCCACTAAATCCATCCATGAAGCTCATCATCTCATGCCCAGCAGTGGCATCTATCAAAGTATCGATCCTTGGTAACGGGAAACAGTCCTTAGGACAGGCATCATTTAGATCAGTGAAGTCCACACACATCCTCCACTTTCCATTGGCCTTCTTCACCATTACAGGGTTGCTAACCACTCCGAAAATTGAATCTCCTCAATGAAACCAGCCTCCAAGAGCTTCTCAACTTCCTGTGTTATAGCTTCTTGCCTTTCTGGAGCAAAACTTCTTTTCTTTTATTTCATTGTCTTCCGATTTGGGTCCACATTCAGCTTGTGAGTAATCAGTTCCGGGTCTATGCCAGGCATATCAACTACTGACCATGCAAATACGTCACTATTTTCTTGCAAAAAATTTACCAACTTCCCTCTAAGGGGCTCCTCGAGCGTGGCTCCAACAAAGGTCACCTTCTCAGGATCTTCGGGGGCTAAAGAAATTGAAACCAAGTCTTCAGCTGGCTTTCCTCTTTTCTCATCATTCTCTCGGATATCCAGATCTTCAATAGGAAGAACCTGCCCCTCAACTCCATCTGCCCTCAAAGAGGCCACATAACAACTTCTAGCCATTTTTTGGTCTCCTCTCTCTTCTCCAATCCCATCCCGGGTTGGAAACTTCATAACTGAATGATAGGAAGAAGGGACTGCCTTGAAGGCGTGTATCCCTGTTCTTCCTATGATAGCGTTGTAAGTCAAACTAGCCTTCACCACTACAAAGTCCAACATCTGAGTTGCTTGCCTTGGTTCCTGTCCTATGGTTGTGGGCAACTTGATTATCCCTTCTACAGGGCACTCCACTCCCGCAAATCCATAAATTGACATGTAGTTGGGGTCAATTGGGAGTCGTTATATCCCATCCTTAAAAAGGTGTCATAGAGCAAGATATCCACTAAAGCACCATTATCCACAAGGACCCTTCTCATCGGGCTGTTCCCTATTATCGGGGTTATAACCAACGGGTCGTCATGGGGAAATTTCACACCCTCCAGATCAGAATCATTAAAAGACATTATTACTCCTAGGGCTAAGCAAAACCGAACCGAAACCGAAAAACCGAACCGAACCGTATAATTTCGGTTCGGTTTGGTTTGAGTTTTTTCAAAAATTTTGGTTAATTCGGTTTTTCGGTTTAAAACGAAATAATATCGGTTCGGTTCGGTTTGTCAAAAAAATATTTCGGTTTAACCGAATTAACCGAATTATCCATACATATATTTTTCAATTAAATTATATATATATAATATAGTAATTGAACAAGAGTGCAGGAAATTAAGCCGTGTAAATTATCTTTAATTTATCTTGTTTTTTTTTTTAAATAATAATTTTGAAGTGACTATAAGAACTAATGTGCAACTTTATTTATGTTGTAGAAATATTTTTTTTTAAATATTTCGGTTTTCATAAACCGAACCGAATAAACCGAAATAATTCGGTTTGGTTTTCTGTTCGGTTTGTGCGTCAAATTGGTTCGGTTCAGTTACAAAAAATTTATCACTTCGGTTTTTGGTTAATTCGGTTCGGTTCGGTTTCTGACCGAACCGACCGAATGCTCAACCCTAATTACTCCCGTCCTGGCCCCCTTCGGGGCTTCCCCAACAATATGCATAACTTTACGGGCATACACTTTCCTGGAGTTCTTGGATAGCCCTGCAGCGGTTGGTCCTCCAAAAATTGTGTTTATCACAGGCCCTCGGGGTCGTGGTCCTCCGAAGATTGTATTTATCACCGGTCCCTTGGGCTGGGGATTCCGCCCCTGATCGTCTTGGTCCCTCCTACGATCTTCAAAGTTTTTTCTTCCATTGTGATTCCTATCCCCTCCATCTCCGGTATACTTGTTCAATCTCCCTTTTCTAATAAGGAACTCAATTTCATCTTTTAGTTGCCTACACTCATCGGTGTCATGACCAATATCCTTGTAAAATCTACAATACTTGCCCTTATCTAACCTGGCAGGATCGGCCTTCAAGGGCTTGGGCCAGCGAACATCTCGATCTTTCTCGATTTCCATTAAAATTTGGCTCCTTGGAGCATTCAGCTTAGCATATTCAGTGAACTTTTGCCCAGGTCCTCCCTTCTTGGGGGTTGAATCAGATTTTTGCTCGGTTCTAGGATACTTGTCCTTAGCGATATATTCCAGGTCAGTTTTCCACTTCTTGCCTCCACTGGGCTCATTACTCACTACGGTCTTCCTCATGCTCTCTTCCACCTTGATGTACTTGCCGGCTCTATCTTGGAGCTGCAACATGCTTTCAGGGGGGCATTTGGCCAAGGAAATTTTGAAGAATTCATCCCTAGTTCCCTGTTGTAGTGCTATCATGGCTACCTTGTCATCAAGGCCCGGGACTTTGAAAGCCTCCTTTGTGAAACGATTCGGGTATTCTCTCAAGGATTCTTTTGCTCCCTGTACAATACTCATGAGGGATGCTGAACTTTTCTCATGCACTCTCCCACCGATAAACTGCTTAATAAAAGCTTGACTTAACTCTCTGAAGGACTCGATAGAGTTCAGGGGCAAACGACTATACCATCTTTGAGCCATACCCGACAGGGTTTGAGGAAAGGCCTGACACTTAATAGTGTCATTCACGGGTTGCAACAACAGTGCATTAGAAAATGTCCTGACATGATTAGCGGGATCTCCCGTGCCATCAAAATCTTTGATAGTGGGCATCTTAAACTTTCTCGAGATATGGGCATTCATTATTTCTTCAGTGAATGGTGGGGTAGGATCATCCGATCTCCAAGGGGAAGAAGATTGCTTGGATCAGCCTTTGGGACAACAACCCTTCTCTGTACTGGACCATCCAGGTCTATGATAGGAGGAGGATTTCTCCCCCTAGGAGGTACTGGGGGTCTGGTGGTCTGGTGCGCCTCCAAGTCGCGCCTCAGCTTTTGAATCTGAGCCTCGTGAGCCCTGATCCTTTCCTGCACTTCTTAGGGATTCGTCCCTTGAGTGCTTTGAGGACGTTGGCTACCATCAGCCATCGGCTCTTTGCCAACACGTCTCCTTCTCGGGGCTACTTCATCATCCGAGGATTCGGAGTCTCTCTCAGTGTAAGGACCGGAAAATTCCTGATCCTCAGGGATATGAGCCAAACCTCGTATGTAGGGGGAGATCGCCCTCGTGCTTCACTCCGTCCAGCATGTCCACTTCCTCCAACCTCGGGATAAAGGGGCATCCCATAAGGGGGGTTAATAGTCACAACAGTTGAATACCCGTACCCAATGGGTCGAGAATTCACAGGTGCATGTAGTTGTTGAACTTGAGGATTCGTACCTTGAGTAGCCGAGGGAATCGTCCCTTGTGGCTGAGGTTCAGTTACCCCTATCTGGGCTTCTCCTTGTGTGGCTGCATAAGTTGAATGAGGAGGTACCTCCACAGTTGACGAAATCACTTGGGTTGTCTCCGTTGGTGTTCCTCCTTCAAGGGTTCTAGTCGTTCTGCGTGTTTTCGTCATGGTTGTTGTTGTGCTGTCCCACAGACGGCGCCAAATGTTATGGATAAAAAACTAAGGTTACTATTTGCTGTATTTATTACTAAGGTTCGGGAGCTCAAGGCCTTTAATGGCTGCTCTCGTGTTTCGTAGCTTAACTCTGCCTTTACGAGATGCCTACGTATCTCTGTGAATTAGAGAATCAAGCCAAAAAACGTAATTCTGATTGAGGGGTAGATCCCTTTATATAGATGTTAAGAGTCCTTGAATTGAACTAGGGATATGAGACTTGTTGATCAAGTTCTCAGACTTTAGATAGACTTAGAAGTCCTAAAATAAAGGAATCAGATTCCTAGTTGGTGTAGGTGCCCTTGGGGCTATCTTTTATAGATTTATATCACTGATTGGACTCATTTAATGAGTTGTTAATCTCCCTTATTTATTAATTATGAAATTAATAGATAATCAGAGTTTCGGGCCTCATTAATTGGGCTTCATTACTGGACCATACCAGGTCTAATTAATTCATCATTAATTATATTTCTAGGCTAATTTTAGGCCCATATCAGAAGATCAACACACTGATCAGGCCTGATGGACTAGATCAGGCCTAATGGAACAAAGAAGGCCCAAATAACCCAAAATATTTGTTATTTTCGTAATTAATAAATATGGGGAAAATCAGCTATCAAGGAAAGTCCTCATAAGGATATAAGTCCTTGAAAATCAGTCCTCAAAGGACCATATAGGATAAGGAATCAATTTCCTTATCTCTAAGACTCCAAAGTCTACTCTAAATTTGAGACTTGCCCACAAAGTCTCCTAACCCTAGTCCAATTCAAGGACTCCCAACATTTATATAAAAGGCCTCACCCCTCAACATAGAACTAAGTTTTTTGACTTGATCCTTAGCATTCAGCAAGGTACGTAGGCATCTTGTTAAGGCAAATTAAGTCACGAGACACAAGGGCAGTCAAAATCGAGCCTCGAAGCTCACGAACCCTAATATAAACACATCAATTAATATACCTAGTTTTTAATCCACAACATTTAGCACCGTCTGTGGGAAGGAGAATAACAACCATAGTGAACACCCGGAGCAGAAACGTTGAAGGAACACCTTCTGCAACAACTCAAGCAATTTCGTCCATGGTGGAGATACCCCTGCACTCAACTTATGCCCCCACTCAGGGAGACGCCCCGATAGGGACAACTGAACCTCCACCATAAGGGAAGGATCCTCCACCTCTTAAAGGGGCGAATCCCCAATTTTAGCAGGTACATATACCCATGAACTCTCAACCTGTGAATTATGAATATTCAACTGTTACAACCACTAAATCCCCTTACGGGATGCCCCTATATCCCGAGGTTGGAGGAAGTGGGCATGCTAATTGGAGTGAAGTATAGGGGCAAACTGCCCCTACATACGTGGATTGGCTCTCATCCCTGAAGATCGAGAATTTTCGGGGCCTTATACTGAGAGAGACTCTGAATCTTCAGATGATGATGTGGCCCCAAGAAGGAGGCGTGCTGGAAAAGAACCTATGGTTGAATCTGATCGTCGCCCTAGATCTGTGCAAGAGACGAATGCCCAAGAAGTACAAGAAAGGATTAGGGCTCATGAAGCTGAGATTCAAATGCTGAGGCGTGATTTGAAGACGCACTTGATACCACCACCACCACTCGTTGGTCCTGATTGAGAAGTTGGGCCTGAAAAAATGGTCCCAACTCTCCTCGGCATCTAAGAAAACATGAAACCACTCATTTTTCCAGATTAGGTAAGAGTCGGGGTTGGTTCCAGAAATAAAACAGGAATAAGCTAAGGACCTATGAACTATCTTAACCCAACCCTGGTCATTAGGAGTATTTAGAAATTTAAAAAGGTAACGGAAGACACATATATTGGGCTCAAAATCATGTTTTCGGGATTGGACACTGTAACAATGAATAAAATGCCATGAGTTTGGGGTAAGTTGGGTAGGACAAACTTGGGCTTCAGCTAGAAGGCATACAATAAATGGGTGTGGGGGGAGTCTAAAACCAGCATAAAAGTTCTCCTTATAGACCCGTATGGCCCCAGGTTTTGGGTAACAGGCCCTATCATTGGGACCTGGAGCCACGGCCCTATAAAGTTGAACTATACCAAATAAACGAGTTATAGTTTCTACTTTATCAGTGTCAAACCTAGAAGGATAATTAAATACATCTAAATGTAAAAAATTAGGAAAAACTTGACCAAACTCGGTTAAAAGATCCCTAAGGGAAAAAACTGAAGAATGGACTTAAGGATTTTTTACCGCGATTGGCCCTAGACGAACGAGTGGCAGCAACCTGAGGCTGGGAGAGGGATGAGTCGAAATCCGCCATTACAGGTGGTGAGAAAAGCTTGAAAAACCCAGAAAAGCTTGAAGCAAGGGGGAAGGAGATGAAGATTTAAAGTGAATCCTCAAAAAACCCAGAAAATTACACCGGAAATTGCCTTGCGGTGGTAGAAGTAAGAGAGAGAGTAAGGAGAGTTTTTTGGAAATGAGTAGAGTGTGAGAAATGAACTCACACCCCCTCCTTATATAGGAAAAAATAAGGCTACTGAATCGACAGTGGGCATATGGGAAATGGGCCTGCTTAGGCGGGAATCCCAAGAAATTTAAAATTTTAAAAAGGATCTAGAATGTTCTGTACCAAAAAACCGGAGTTTTACGGACCAACCACGCCTAGGAGACTGCATTTCTAGGCGTGGTACTAAGTATGTCTCCTGGGTGGGGGTCACCCACGTCTAGGATGAACACAAGGATCAACAACGCCCAGGAAGCATGAATCCTAGGTGTTGTTAGATGAGTGTCTCCTGGGCGGGGGTCACCCACGCCTAGGATGAACACAAGGATCAACAACGCCCATGAAGCATGAATCCTAGGGGTTGTTTGATGAGTGTCTCCTGGGCGGGGGTCACCCACGCCTAGGATGAATACAAGGATCAACAACGCCTAAGAAGCATGAATCCTATGCGTTGTTAGATGAGTGTCTCCTGGGCGGGGGTCACCCATGCCTAGGATGAACACAAGGATCAACAACGCCCAGTAAGCATGAATCCTAGGCGTTGTTAGATGAGTGTCTCCTGGGCGGGGGTCACCCATGCCTAGGATGAACACAAGGATCAACAACGCCCAGGAAGCATGAATCCTAGGCGTTGTTAGATGAGTGTCTCCTGGGCGGAGGTCACCCACGCCTAGGATGAACACAAGGATCAACAACGCCCAGGAAGCATGAATCCTAGGCGTTGTTAGATGAGTGTCTCCTAGGCGGGGGTCACCCACACCTAGGATGCATGGCACAATTAAAGGCCTATTTTCTGATTATTTATTAATCGAAAAATAGGCCAAAAATCAAATAAATTGCTAAAAAATCCCGAAAAATAGGGGAAAGTAGGCAAAAAAAATCCCAAAAAATTTGGGAAAAATAGAAAAAAAAATAAAGTTATTTTTGATAAAATATTATCAGAATGCCAGAGAAACAATACCTGTGAGTGTCATGAAAAATACCGGAAGGTACAGAAAAAACCCAGAAAAATAGGGAGGCCTGAATGAATGGATTCTAAGGGCAAAATCGTTGTAAATGTTTAGGTCGCTTCACACTTTATGCTAAAAACGATACCCTGTAAGGGATAAAATCAATTTACCTTCAGCGAAATCTAATACGATTTCCCAGAAGTTGGGGGGCAAATGATAGGGGTAAAATAAACCTTGACTTTGAAGAAGTGATTATTCATGGATTGGGCTGTACACAAGGCCCGTTAAATAGATGTATGACATTCAAACTAAGAAGGTCAACACGCTGATCAGGCCTGATGGGACAAAGAAGGCCCAAATAACCCAAAATATTTGTTATTTTCGTAATTAATAAATATGGGGAAAATCAGCTATCAACGAAAGTCCTCATAAGGATATAAGTCCTTGAAAATCAGTCCTCAAAGGACCATATATAATAAGGAATCAATTTATTTATCTCTAGGACTCCAAAGTATACTCTAAATCTGAGACTTGCCCACCAAGTCTCCAAACCCTAGTTCAATTCAAGGACTCCCAACATCTATATAAAGGGTCTCACCCCTCAACATAAAACTACATTTTTTGACTTGATCCTTAGCATTCAGCAATGTACGTAGGCATCTTGTTAAGGCAGATTAAGTCACGAGACACAAGAGCAGTCAAATCGAGTATCGAAGCTCACGGACCCTAATATAAACACAAAAATTAATATACCTAGTTTTTAATCTGTTAGGTCACACACACTGTAGAAGGGGGTTGAATACAGTGTTTATCACAATCAAATCGAATTAAAGAACTCAAGTAACAGAAAACAAACTTTATTCAATATAATAAACTATGTTACAATATAGAACTGTCCTCTCTCAGTGATGAACAAATATCATGAGAGCTGTTAGGGTTACAATGAATATTATTCTCGATAATGATAACACATATAGTGTAAACCCTATGTCTGTGTTTATTTATTACACAGTTACAAGATAATCACTAATTGATATGGAATATAATTCTGCTTCCTAAAATATATCAATCAGATATCTTTTCTTCCAAGTATTCTATTCTTCATAGAATTCCTTCTTCATGCATATCTCTTCTTGCGTTTGTCTTGATCTTCTTTCCTTTCAATCAGCCGCCTTCCTTATCTGAAAGTCCCCATAAGTCCTGATATGATCTCCTGATAAATATCTCCTGATAACTTAAGTTCTGACAACTTAAGTTCTGACTTCAGTATAAGTGCTGATTTCCAGTTAAGTACTGAATTGTCCTGTTCAAGTAAGATCTGAAAACTAAACATAAATCATATTAGACATGACATTATCAAATATATCTAACAATCTCCCCCAACTTGTAAATTAGCATAATATACAAGTTTAACAGATATTTGATGATGTCAAAAATATTAAGTACAAATGCATGAGAATTTGACTAGATAACTACAACTTACAGTCCTTAAAGCTTTACCAACTTTAACTTGTGATAACAGCTTCAGTCTGTATACACATCAGAATTTGAGCAGTTGTAGATCTTGACTTGGCTTCAATTACTGATCTCTTTGATGTCAGGAGTTGTTTTAAGATAGTTCTTTAACAAACATCTCTCAGCATATTTAAGTTCATCAATCATCCTCCTTTTAGCATTCTTCAATTCAATCGTATCTTCACCAATTTGAAAGATAGCAGCCCTGAGATCATTTATTCTGGCTTTCCTTATGTCCTGATCCAGTCTGATCAAATATGCCTTATCAGACTCTAGATTGAATTCCACAGCCTTATAACCGAGAAAGGTAGTTATAATCTTAGCAGAGTTAAGCTTCATCTCAACAATATCACCTCTGTGATCTCTGTACTTGGGACAGTATGTGCTGTCAGACTTTACAGAATAAAGCTTCTTCTGTCTCTGAATTTGAGTCTTCAAATAATTTGCAGCACTTTCTGTTAATCCGTTCTTCACTTGAAGTAAGAATATAACATGTTCTAGTTCCTCAAAATACTTCAGTGGTATAACATTCTCCCTTATGTGGTAAACTCTTCCATTTGTCATGAAATATAACAAGATGTATTCTTTCAAGAAGGTATGGTAAACCATCTGTACAGATTCAAGCTGATTCAATCTTTCAGGAGTTGCTCCAACACCTGGTTCACTTAAGGAAGTTGAATCATTGGTTGTGTTCTGCACTCTTCTTTCATCAGCACTACCCAATCCAGATTTATCTCTTGCTTCCTTTCTTGTAACAACTCTTGCTTCAAAACCACTTGCTGCAGTCCTCAAAGGTTGAGTCTGTTTAGCTTTAGTGAATCCTGGTAGGAGTAACTTTGAGGATTTAACATGAGCAATGTCAGAGGTTTCCTTTAACTTATCTTCTGATATCAAGCTAAATTGAGCTATGTCAAAGGTTGCTTGCTTCGGTGTTATATTAGAACTTACTATATCTTTACTCTGAAAAACTTGAGCCATGTTAGAGGTTGTTTGAGAAATCTTCTTTGAAACCAGAGTAAGATTAGCATCTTCAACAGATATTTCTTCATCCATAGGAGGCACATAAACCTTTACAGGTTCACCAACTTTTTCTTTGCCCTTGGACCTTAGATCTATCTGCATTTGTGATTTGACCTTGGTTGCCTCAGGATTTACCCTTTCTTTTATCACAATGCCTTTAGCCTTAGGAATTTTCTTTTCACCAACAGAAGCTTCAGATTTGGAGTTGATTTTTTCTAACTTAAGTCTAACTTCTTCTTCCTTTAGACTTTCAAAGTCCATTCCCGGATTTTCTTTCAGAAATAACTGTCTTGAAATCTCCACATCAAGTTTCAGATGTTCATCAGAACTTATCCTTTTACCAGTATCAGAAGTTATTCTTCTCCCAGTATCAGAACTTGTTCTTTGACTTGTAGTTCCAGTTCTACTTGATGAAAGACCTTTACCTTGACCATGACCTCCACCTATTCCAGAGTTTCTCGGGTCATCTTTTCCATCATCCTTTCCCTTCAGTGTCTTAATAGGTTTGCATTTGGACTTAATTACTTTCTCCCCCTTTTTGACATCAGCAGGTAATAAAAGAGAGAAAAGCAATTCCACTGAGGATTGGATCTCATTGAGTTGATTTTGATGAGAAGCTTGATTCTTCAAAATTTCATCAATCTGAGACTGTTGCTTCTCTTGAGTTTTCTCAATGTAGGCAATTCTGTCAAAGGTAGGTTGGAAAAACCTTTTCTTTTCAAGTTTCAGATTCATATCTTGTTGGATCAAGTTTTCTTGAATTTTATTCAACTTGTCATGAGTGATTGAGTGTTGACCTTGAAGGTGCCTTGTACTCAATGCAGTAACTCTCAGATGTGTCTTGAAATCATCATTTATCAGCATTTCATCAGCTTTTACAAGATGCTCAGCAATAATCTTTTCCAGAGGAACAAAGGTAACTGTGTTCCACTCCTTAGTCCACTCCTGTCCTCTAGGAGTTTCACTCCAAGGTACTGGTGCTTCCCCTGTAATAAACTTCTTGACTATCTCAGCTTTATGAACAGTTTGTTGAGGTGCATGTCCTGATGGACCAGCTGTATCAGCATCTACATTTGTAGCAGCAGCTTCACCAGTAACTTCATCATTAGCAACATCAGAACTTGTAGAATCAGCATCAGCAGCATCCTCTGATAAAAGAATAGTATGAGAGGCTATGGAGGCTTCAACATCATCCTCTAAATGTTGATCTTCAACTAAGTTCTGATCAACAACCATATTCTGATACTCACCTAAAATCTGATCTTCAGTATCTAGATGCAGAGAAGGTGTTGTAGGCAATTCTGGATTAAAATCAGCATCAAGAAGTGGTGTTGGTGGTGGAGTGATTGGAGCTGGTGGAGCTTCTAAGTACAGAACCTCAGGCACAATCAGGTTGTGAATATAAATCTCAGCACTTGTGCCTGGGTCTTCAGTATGTACTGGTTCATTTACAGGAGACACAGGAGGAGTAGGTGTTCTGTCTTGAGTAGGTTCTGGTTGTGCTGAAGGAAGAAAATCAACAACAATTGGTTCTGTTGGGATCAGAGATTCCTGACCCCCTTCTTAGCTTCTTCTTCCAGAGTTTCTCCAGAATGTGATAATTCACTGACAGGCCTCCTGGATCTTTGCTTTTTATGTCTCTTTGAAGGTGGAGAGACTTTGGGAGTTTCATCAGAATACATCCTTCTAAGCCTTTTGAGAAGCTTAGAACCCCCAATTCCAGTATCCTTCTGAGAAGAGACATTCTCAGCTTCTTCAACAACAGGTTCTGAAACTGGAACCTGTTCCCCACTGTCTGACTCATTTCTATGAACAATCCTCCTTCTCTTCTGTTGTGTCTGAGGTATAGTCTTTGTCCTCTTGGGCTTTGAAGATGAATGCCTCACAGTATGTGCTGATGATGAAGGTTGAGATGTCTGTGAAGGTTTGAAATATGTTCTGATTAAGGGTTGAGTAGGTTGAGGTTGAGAAGTTTGAGGTGTAAGTATGGTATGTTCTGATGGTTGTGTTGGTGGTTGGGATGTGCTGGTGGGTTGAACATCAGGGTAACCGGATCTGTAGGTGTGAGGATCAGCATTTACCAGGATCTGTTTTACAGACTGAGGTATCTGTAAGGGTCTAACCACTTGTTTCTTTATGTCAGCATTTAACAAATCATTAAAAGCCCGTTTTGCAAGTTAAAAAGGTGGAATTAAATCAGTGGTAGGTTGAGGTTCATCAGCACAACAAAAATTATATATAAGCTGACAGAATCTAGCAAAGTACACGACATTCTTATCTTCTATCATCCTATCCCCTACAAAACCTAGCACAACACTTGCAAAATCAAAGTGAGTTTGATGAATAAGAGCATACCCGATGTGCTGACTCATAATTGGAATGACATCAAAGTTGGAGCACTTATTGGCGAATGCCTTAGTGATACAATCGAAGAAAAAGTTCCATTCCTTCCTGATTTTTGCTCTTTTCAATTGTCCAAGCTTTCCCAAACTGCCCTCATAACCTAAACTGGCCATGAACTGCTGTAGAACAGGTTCCTCCACTGTGGAAAAAGTACA
Source organism: Apium graveolens (assembly GCF_009905375.1). Lineage (NCBI taxonomy): Eukaryota > Viridiplantae > Streptophyta > Magnoliopsida > Apiales > Apiaceae > Apium > Apium graveolens. The sequence goes on from NC_133654.1 coordinate 4,134,954, forward strand.
GCCTTCTGGTAAGTGGAGAGCTTTATGAACTACTCCAGGAGTAACCACATGCTCAACATCATTCGCTTCAAAAACGATGCTTGGAGTACCAGTAGCACCACCATTATCAAAATGCCCAGTCCGCCAGAACGTCAGAACTTGTTGGCTTGAAATGGCTTGAGGTTGGGTCAAAGCATACCCAATCTCACTATTTGCTAGAAAATCTTGCACAAAGTGCAAATCAGATGGAGTTTCAACCTTGTTCAAGATTGCAGCATAGTTGTTAGGTACAAACTTGGCTCCATCTACAATCAAATCCTTCGGTGCCATGAGAAATAATTGAGAAATTAGGTTGCATGTAGGGTGTTTGATAAAATGTCTGTATGATAAATCGTCAGTAGTTGTGAGAGTGAATAAGAGTAACAAGAGAGAGATAAAGTATGAATGTGAATAAAAGATTTTACAATCTTTTCTCTCTTTTACTTATACACGATAAAAAAAATAGCCGTTTGAGACACCTGTCAGACATGCAGCGGTAAAAGATAATTAATGGGCACGAGTATTCAGTAATCATTATTTATCACATGCAATTTTTCAAGGAGAAAAACCGTTTCACTTACCAAGTAATCCCGTTAATCAAGGACGTGCAGTTTTATTTTAAATTATAAAAACAAACTGTTCCCACTAAATAAATGATTATTACTGCTTTACCAATATTCTTTAAAAATATGACCAATGAGAGAATGACCAGAAATAAACCAAGTAAACAAATACTGCCACGTCAGAATCAGAACTTGATTTGTATCAGAGCTAAAAAGGTCATCAGAATATAGTTACTATCAGGATTTGAAATGTCATCAGAATATGAAACGACGCAGAGATAAAATCTTTCAAAAAGATAAAATTTCATTAATATATCAAGAAAATACATTTCATGAAACTTAAATTACATGCATAAAATTACAAGATTGCCCTAGTCTAAAATGCCTAACATCAACAGCTGTAGTCCTAAGCTAAGAAGCCTAACGACTAATTCCTTCTGCTGTTGACGAAGAGCATTGCAAGACGGATGATCCGTCTTGCTGACGGAGAGCTTCTCTCCTTTCTTCTTCCAATCTATCAAGATGGAGATGATACTCCATTGATAAAAACAAGAGTTCAGTGTGAACCTCTTGTGGAACCGAATCCCAGAGTTCATCAGGAATGACAGTGACATGTCACTCCCGCTGCCAGTAAGCACAACTCAACTCAATAGTGAAAGTTTCATAATTCAAGAATATATTGAAACGAACCATTTTTGGTGATATGAATAAAAAGAGAGTGAGTTTGTGAGAAGGTGAAGGATGTTTTGGCTGGAATGAATCATTGGTTTAAATAACCAATAAAATACCAAGAGACGCAAGGAATATTAAATAGTTACAGGTAAGAGTAATGATACCTCGTCTCCCTAGACTGATGAGTAATAATGAAAGCCATTGGAAGCTTAAAACAGGAGTTAATGAGCACACTGAACCAGTAAAAATTACTATCCATTTACGAGTACCACTAACCCAAATTATGTTGACTGTTAATATCTCACCCAAATATATTCTGATTTTAAATATGATTGTTTCAGATTTTAACCACAAATAAGTCAAGTAAAGAATCATGATTTAATATCAGAACTTAGACTTATATCAGAACTTAACAGTCATCAGAATATGATTCCTTAACTCGAAAGGTGAATACCTATTTCTGTAATTCTTCACACAAATTCTGATTTCGTTTCTTCAGAATTTAATCATCAGAATTTCCATCATTACTTTTCCTCAGAATTTATACAAGTGACACTTAACCTGTTCATCTAAAACCATATTTATCACCACAGTAATTTTCATCATTCATATGGAGTGTATGTGTGTGCAGTAAGCTAAATATCAGATAAAGATTAAAGTCTGATTCACTTCAGTATATCTTAAAAATAAGGCATAACTAAGAATTTGCTCAAAATCTGTTAGTATTCTGAGGTCTACTTTAGAATGAGTTCATGCATGAGTCCACCTCAACTGTTTTGTGCTCATTTTATGCATCTTTTGAAATTCCATTTTACAGTGGCTTCTCAGTGTAAGTGAGTTACGACTGCTTATCAGAATTTATGCTATTATCAGAGTATTTTTCCAGTAATCATAGAGTGTGAAAAGTCACCAAGAAAAATATTTATTTTGCTTTTCTGATGCATATTACTTAATACCAGCAATGCACATGGGTCTTCCCTTCCACATTTTTACTCTAGATCTCAAAGGAGTACCTGATTTTTTATTCCCTTTTTCTTTTCCTTTTTCTTTTGATAAGTGAGGTTTATCAGCACTTAGTACATCCATCAGATTTACTAACATCAGAACTTAACAGATAAGAAGCACTATTCTAGTTTTTGACTTAGTAATAAGAAACACAAAGTAAACTTAACTAAGCTCAATATCAGAATTTGCTTGTGTTAAAAGATTTCCACATAAACAATTACTTCAAAATGGGACTTTAGTATATTAAAGACTACTAGGTCAGCATCTAGCACAGTTATCCTCATTGGATTGAATAGTCACATAAATAGTCATATCACTATCAGAGTTTAGAAATTCAAATCAGACAACAACCAGTACTTCAGCAGTTTTCAATTTAAGCACAGAATACACAAAGATAGTAATATTTGTAAATACTGATCATAAAGTCTGATGTATCAGAACATAAACTAAGCAGATTTAGAGAAAAAACCTGAAATCATTCCAAGTTCATTTACCAATATTGTAAAAGTAGCTTCACATAGTGGTTTTGTGAATATATCTGCTAGTTGTTGATCTGTTGGAACAAAGTGCAATTCCACTGTACCTTCATCCACATGTTCCCTTATGAAGTGGTACCTAATGCTGATGTGCTTTGTCATTGAGTGTTAAACTGAATTACCTGTCATAGCAATAGCACTTTGATTATCACAGTAAATAGGGATTTTAAAATATGTTAACCCATAATCCAGTAACTGATTCTTCATCCAAAGAATCTGTGCACAACAGTTTCCTGCAGCAATGTACTCTACTTCTGCAGTTGATGTGGAAATTGACTTTTGTTTCTTGCTAAACCAAGAAACTAATCTGCCTCCAAGAAATTGGCAGCTTCCACTTGTGCTTTTCCTGTCAATTTTGCATCCTGCAAAATCTGCATCTGAGTAACCTATTAGCTTAAAATCTGATTCTCTAGGATACCACAATCCCAGATCAGTTGTACCCTTAAGGTACTTGAAAATTCTTTTCACAACTGTTAAGTGAGGTTCCCTTGGACCTGCTTGAAATCTTGCACAAAGACAGGTAGCATACATGATATCAGGTCTACTTGCAGTTAGATAGAGTAAGGAGCCAATCATACCTCTATAATCAGTAATATCCACTGATGTACCAGTATCCTTATCCAATTTTGTTGCAGTGGCCATGGGAGTGGATGCACGTGAACAATCTTGCATTCCAAATTTCTTCAGCAAATTTCTGGTGTACTTGGATTGACAAATAAAAGTGCCTTCTTCATTCTGCTTTACTTGAATACCCAAAAAATAGCTAAGTTCCCCCATCATACTCATTTGATATCTTGACTGCATCAGTTTGGAAAACTTCTTGCAAAGTCTGTCATTTGTGGAACCAAAAATGACATCATCAACATATATTTGCACCAAAAGTAAGTCCTTTCCATGGTTGAGGTAGAACAGTGTTTTGTCAATAGTTCCTTTGTTGAATCCACTTTCCAGAAGAAACAGAGCTAAAGTCTCATACCATGCTCTTGGAGCTTGGCCATAAAGTGCTTTATCAAGCCTGTAGACATGATTTGGAAGTTTGGAATTTACAAAGCCTGGAGGTTGTTCAACATATACTTCCTCTTCCAATTCTCCATTAAGAAAAGCACTTTTCACATCCATTTGAAAGACAGTAAACTTTTTGTGAGCAGCATAAGCCAAAAATATCCTCATGACTTCCAATCTAGCAACTGGTACAAATGTTTTATCATAATCAATTCCCTCCTGTTGAGAATATCCTTTTGCAACCAGCCTTGCTTTATACCTTGTAATTATGCCATCACTATCAGTTTTGTTTCTGAATACCCACTTTGTACCAACAACAGATCTGTTCTTTGGTCTTGGAACTAGGGTCCAGACTTTGTTTCTTTCAAATTCATTTAACTCTTCCTGCATTGCTTGCACCCAATCAGCATCTTGAAGAGCTTTTTCCACTTTCTTTGGTTCAGTCTGAGAAAGAAAAGAATTATAAAGACATTCATTTGATGTAGCTGTTCTAGATCTGACACCTGCATCAGGATTTCCAATAATTAAGTCAGGTGTATGTGATTTAGTCCACTTCCTTGCAGATGGAAGGTTTTCTCTAGAACTGGATGCTCCCCCATGATCCATGTTGTCTTCATCAATATTTTCTAATGCTCCCCCTGAAATTATGCTCTCTGAGTTGGATCCTTCAGAATTTGAGTTTCCAGACTTACCAGAACTTGGCTCATCAGAACTTGATGAATCAACTTGAAGAGCTAGTTGTAGGTTCTGATGCTTCTTGAGATGTGGTTGTATCTTCAGTATGCTCCCCCTGCACAGGTGCATCTTCCTTTGGCGTAGTCACCACAGTTTCAATAACATCAGAGTTTAATCCATCAGAGTTTGCAGTATCAGGATTTAGACTGTCAGGATTTAGACTGTCAGGATTTACAGTATTAGAAATTAATTCTTCATTTTCAAATTTCAGCTGATCATGATCATTGAAATCTTCAAGTCCAGTAATCTTCTTATCATCAAAAGAGACATTGATAGATTCCATGACAACCCTTGTTTTTAAATTATAGACTCTGAAGGCTTTTGTGGAAAGTGGATATCCAACAAAGATTCCTTCATTAGCTTTTAGATCAAATTTGGATAGCTGTTCAGGATGAGTCTTAAGAACAAAACACTTGCATCCAAATACATGAAAATACTTCAGATTTGGCTTCTTTTTCTTCACCATCTCATATGGTGTCTTTCCATGCTTGTTAATGAGTGTTGCATTCTGAGTGAAACAACCAGTCTGCACAACTTCAGCCCAAAAATAGGTTGGTAGCTTTGCTTCATCAAGCATAGTTCGTGCAGCTTCAATAAGAGTTCTGTTCTTTCTTTCAACAACTCCATTTTATTGTGAAGTTCCAGGAGCAGAAAATTCCTGCTTTAATCCAAGGTCTTTGCAGAACTCTTCCTTGATCAAATTCTTGAACTCAGTGCCATTATCACTTCTTATAATCTTCACAGAATCTTAGACTAATTTATCCAGTTGCTTGATATGATCAATCAAAATAGATGCAGTTTCACTTTTTGTGTGCAAGAAATACACCCATGTGTATCCGGTGAACTCATCCACTATGACCATAACATATTTATTCTTTGCAATAGACATGACATTCACTGGACCAAATAGATCAACATGTAGTAGGTGATAAGGCTCAAGAATTGATGATTCAGTCTTGCTCTTGAATGAAGATTTTCTTTGTTTAGCCTTCTAACATGAATCACAAAGGCCATCAGGAGCAAATACTGATTTTGGCAGTCCTCTCACAAGATCTTTCTGGACTAGTTCATTTATATTGTTGAAATTTAAATGAGAGAGTTTCTTGTGCCAATTCCAGCTTTCTTCAATTGATGCACTACTTAACAGACAGATTGCAGAATCATCAGTACTTATTGAAAGCTTGGCTTCATAAATGTTACCATGCCTGTATCCTTTCAGAACAGCTTTGTCTGTAGATTTGCTTACAACTTCACAGTGTTCTTCAAAGAAATCCACATGATAACCTATATCACAGATTTGACTAACACTGAGCATATTGTGTTTAAAACATGAGACCAGAGCTACTTTTTCAATGATGACATTCCCCAGATTGATATTGCCATATCCCAAGGTTTTTCCAATATTGCCATCTCCATAAGAAACACTTGGGCCAGCTTTCTCCACAAAGTCTGATAGCAGGGCTTTATTTCCAGTCATATGTCCTGAACATCCACTGTTCAGAACTAGGATATTTTTCCTGTTGCCCTGCAATCACAAAGACCATTAATGAATAGTTTTAAGGACCCAGACTTGCTTGGATCCTTTGACCTTATTAAGTTTGTTAACATTTGCAGCGGATTTAGCATCAGAGTTTATGTTAACATTTTTCTTATCAGCATTTACACTATCAGACTTTGTATCAGAACTTACACTAGAAGAAACAATGCTAACTTTCTTTAAAGAAGGTTTTATTTGATAATAATCATAGTACAAACTATGATATTCCTTACAAGTATAAATGGAATTCCATAAACTACCACAATGAAAACAAGGATTTTGTGGCCTATATCTAACAGACTGACTCTTAACTCCTGACTTTGAAGGTAAGGAGTTTATGTTCTTATTCTTCCTGCAAAAAGAAGCAAGATGGTTAGAACTTCCACAATTATGACATATTTTTCTAGAAGCATTAGGAACAGGCTTAAAATCATTGCTTTTATTCACACCTTCCTTTCCATTCCTATTTTTCCTGGGTGACTTTACCTTGTTTACATTCTTAACATCTTTCAGCTTATGCTTAAGCTGCTTCTTTGTCATTAAGCCTACGTTAACTTCAATTGGCTTTTCCTGTTTTAGTTTGTCAGAAGTTAATTCCCCTTTAACTTTTGATTTATCAGTATCAGACTTTACAGCTACAAACTTAATAGGTTTCAACTTTGGCGTTTGTTTAACAATTATAGGCTCAATTTCTACAGTTCCTTTATCATTCTTATCATCTCCATAACCTAAGCCCTCTTTCCAGTTTCCACTACTTAACAAATTCTGAGTTGTTCTGCCAGAGTTAGTCCAAGTTCTGATAATCTCACTTTCCTTTTCTAACTCAGTTTTTAGAGATTCATTCATTTTAAGTACTTCATCCCTAACATAAAAAACATCATCTCTATCTTTCTGAGTTTGATGGAACATGACTAAATCCTTTTCTAAATAATTATTCCTCTTTTTACAAGCAAGATTTTCAGAAGTTAATCTTTCACATGTTAAAGTTTAATCTCCATAACTAATGAACATGGTTTTAAGATATCTTCTCAACTCATTAATATCATCAGTATGAAATGCATAAGTAGTTTGAGGTACCTTTAACTTAGCAGCATCAGAATTGCTATCAGCATTTGCCATCAAGGCATAGTTCTCCTCACTTTCAGAATCTAAAGTGTTTGTCCAGCTTTTCTTCTTTGTGACAAGAGCCTTGCCTTTGTCACTCTTCACTTTCTTGCAATCAGGAGATATGTGGCCTTTCTCACCACAGTTATAACATTTGCCATTTGTGTAATCTCCTCTGTCAGACTTCCCTCATTTGCCTTCAGATTTTCTGAAACTCTTCTTATCAGAACTTGCACCTTTCCTGGAAAACTTCTTTCTCTTCCTGAATTTTCTATATGCAATCCTTGTGATTCCTTTCACCATAAGAGCACACAGCTTCATCATCTCTTCATCAGCATCCATCTCAGGCAAGCTTTCAGTTTCTGAGTCATCATCACTATCAGAACTTGATGACTCAGTATCAGACTTTGTGATGAGAGCTTTTCCCTTGCCTTTCCTTGAGGTAGCTGCTTTGGGAGATTCCTCCTCATCCTTAAAAACAACTATCCTTGACTTTCCTCCTTTCCTCTTGCTTCTTTGTTCCATCTCAAGTTCATGAGTCTTGAGCATCCCATAAATTTCATCAAGTGTTGTTTCTTCAAGATTATAGTTGTCTCTTATAGTGGTGGCCTTCAAATCCCATCTTTCAGGAAGTGCTAACAGGAATTTAAGATTTGAATCCTCAAGATCATATTCCTTGTCAACCAGTGACAAACATTCAAGAGTTTGACAAATCTGTCATATAAACCAGTTAATGACTCATCAGGCTTTGAGTCAAAGTGTTCATACTCTTGAGTGAGTATTGTCTTCCTGTTCTTCTTAACTGATTCGGTTCCCTGGCATCTTATCTCCAAAGCATCCCATATCTCCTTTGCAGTCTTGCAGTTAATTACCCTGTTTGACATGACATTATCAATGGCACTATGCAGCAAGTGTCGTACCTTAGCATCCTTAGCAATTGAAAAGATATCTTCAGCAGTGTAATCACTCTTCTCCTTTGGTACAGACTTTGCTGGTTGACCTGAAACTACAACAGCGAGTGTGGTTGGCTTGTGTGGTCCTTCATTGATTCTGTCAAGGTATTCTGGATCAGTATCTTCCAGAAACATAAACATCCACACCTTCCATATGAAATATTCATATGGTTTCAGTATGGGAACTCTAATAGTCTCATATCGACTATGGATTTGAGTTTTTGGAGGTTCTTCAGTTTTGGTGGGCTTGGTTGGAGTTTCTTCTTCAAACATGATTGTTTTTGGATCTCAAACTGTTTGTGTGTTAACTGATAAGCTCTGATACCATTTGTTAGGTCACACACACTGTAGAAGGGGGTTGGATACAGTGTTTATCACAATCAAATCGAATTAAAGAACTCAAGTAACAGAAAATAAACTTTATTCAATATAATAAACTCTGTTACAATATAGAATTGTCCTCTCTCAGTGATGAACAAATATCACGAGAGCTGTTAGGGTTACAATGAATATTATTCTCGATAATGATAACACATATAGTGTAAATCCTATGTATGTGTTTATATATTACACAGTTACAAGATAATCGCTAATTGATATGGAATATAATTCTGCTTCCTAAAATATATCAATCAAATATATTTTCTTCCAAGTATTTTATTCTTCATAGAATTCCTTCTTCATGCATATCTCTTCTTACGTTTGTCTGGATCTTCTTTCCTTTCAATCAGCCGCCTTCCTTATCTCAAAGTCCCCTTAAGTCCTGACATTATCTCCTGATAAATATCTCCTGATAACTTAAGTTCTGACTTCAGTATAAGTGCTGATTTCCAGTTAAGTACTGAATTGTCCTGTTGAAGTAAGATCTGAAAACTAAACATAAATCATACTAGACATGACATTATCAAATATATCTAACATAATCCACAACAATTTTGTTTGTTTATATGTTTGTTTTTTATATTTGTTTATTTGTTTTTATAGATTTTTTATTTTTGTTTAGGGGTTTTATTTAAAATAGTTACATATTATAAATGATTGGAATGCTTTTTATTGAATAAACTACATCCTTATTTTATGATTTCATTAGTTTATTAGGAAAACTACATCTTTTGTTTTTACAGTTATTTTAAATTTGTTTTGGGTTTTTATTTAAAATAATTGCATATCATAAATGATTAGAATTAATTTTACTAAACAAACTACATATTTATTTCTTGTGTTTATTAGGTAAACTATTCTTTTTAAAAGTAGTTTTTTGTTGTACTTTTTGATGTATTAAAAAATTGATGTAATTTATTTGTATATTTTTTATATTTTATTTATTTATGTATTTGTTTTTTTTATATTTGTTTATTTGTTTTTTATAGATATATTATTTTTGTTTAGGATTTTTATTTAAAATAATTATATATTATAAATGATTAGAATGAGTCTTATTGAATAAACTACATCCTCATTATATGACTTTATTAGGCAAACTATTTTTTTAAAAAATTAATTAATTATTTTCGTACTTTGAACTTAGTCCTTCAAAGGTTTTTTTAGTCATGAAATAATGTTGTTGTTTCAAAATGATATTTTTTTTACATTTTTGAATAATGGTTGTATTTTTTACTTTTATTCATCTTTTAATTATTTCATTTTTCTTAAAATATACAATTTTGTAATACTTTGAACTTCTATACTGTCTAATGTATTATTTAATTGATGTAACTTATTTGTGCATTTTTTAATATTTTTTATTTATATATTTATTCTTTATACATGTTTGTTTTTTCTCTAGTTTTCTTTATATTTGTTTAGGGATTCTTTATTTCTATGGCTTTTTGATACTTGTTTAGGATTTTTATTTACCTTGTTTGTTTCTATAATTTTCTTTATATTTGTTTAGGGATTCTTTATATTTGCGTGTGTAGTTTTTTTATATTTGTTTAGCATTTTATTTAAAATAAATACATATTATAGTTGATTAGAATGAGTTTTATTAAATAAACTACATATTTGTTTAATTATGAAATGACCTTATAAATCATGAGGAACAAACTATCTAACCGTACCATTTTAAGTAATTTACACTAATTATATATATAGGATATAATGGTATCGTATATATAATTATATAATTAGAGTAAAGTAGTTTTGATGATATGATTTGGTGTAAGATAGTAATTTATATAGAAAAAAACAAAATGATATGTCTCTAGCACGATGTTGATAAATTTAAAACTAATATGATAATAATCTTATATCTTTTTGAACCTATTATTAATTGTTATTCTTTTTAATTGTATATTCAAAAATAATCTTAATTTGAGAATCATTTTTCAAAAATAAACGAGACTAAAATCTATTCCTAATTATACTTTTAAAAGCATAACTAGCAATTATTCTTTATAATTGTATTAAATAATTTTCAATGTTATTCATTCGGAGATAAATTAGAAAAAAATGTGAATAAAATTTAAAAATATTATTTACAATTTTTTTCAAGAAAATAAAAAATATTTACATATAATATAATACATTTAGAACGGTTAAAATAGTATACTTTGGAGACTTTAAATTTAGAAAAATATAAAATTTCATGAAAATATTTATATAACAATAAAAACAACAAAAGGTTAATATTAAAAAAACTGTGTATAAATATAATTTCACAATTTTACAAATGATATTTTTATAAAAATCATTTCAGTATTAAAAATTTATAAATAATACGAATAAAATTTCCGATGCATTGTACGGGTATAAAGCTAGTATTGTATTATTTGTTGTCACTAGATTATAACCCTTACTTTACACACAATATTTTAGAAATTATTTAATAAAACTAAATAAATTAATTTTATAATTAAAACTGAATAATGTGATTACAGAAGATTAAGTTATAAATATTAGCGTGTTGCATTTATATATTATGATAAATTTATTTAAAAGCTATTTTCGTAACATATGTAATCTTATATATTATACATATTATATATTTTATGAGATCATTTCTATAAATAAATCTGTCAAAATTTAAAGTTTACTTAAAATTTGTATTAAGAACTTACCATAAGTGACACAATTGTTGTGCAAGACATGCCTGTAGTATAACAAGACTAAGTCAAATGTAAGTTGTATTGTAATCTTAGTTTGCATTTTGTACTTGTAATATTTAAAGTATGTAATAATGTCAAAGAGCAGACGGGAGTCTTTTTCTGTCAGTGTCAAGCCTAAAGATTCTATCTGGAAGAAGATGAAGAAGATCATGCCTCAGAAGAATTATGAAGAAGTTTGGAGTTGAATAAATCTGTTTTGAGAAAAATATTCCAAGTCAAGATCTTTACAAGTCACAGATTTAGTGTTATAAAGAAGTCATTCGAGAACTCCATAATGACTTATAGAGAAATCAGGAAAGCTACTAGAGAACTCAGAGATATCGACAAGTCAAAATGAAGACATGGAGATTGGAGATATCGACAAGTCATTTATTCATTAGAGAACTCTGAGTTATCGATAAGTCAAAATTCCACTAGAGAACTCAGAGATATCGACAAGTCAAAATCTCACTAGAGAAGTCTAAGTTATCGACAAGTCAACAATCTACTAAAGAACTCAGAGATGTCGATAAGTCAACGTGAAGAAATGAAGATAGGAGATCTCGACAAGCCAAATTATTTTTTTATAGAATTCAGAGACCTCTACAAGTCAAACCTACTATGGAAAACTAGAGTTCTCGATAAGTCATTATACTTATCGAGATGTCAAGTTCTCTATAGGCCAAACTGGAGATCTCAAGGCAAAAATCTCAAATTAAAAATTGCATATCAGTTCAATATTCAAGATCAACAATCAACAAACAATCCAACCAGCTGGATTGACAAGTCTACAAAAAGCAGCTTGAAGAGTATGCAAGATCAATGGTGAAGATTAACTGACGAAGGAAGATCCAGTTTTACATAGAGTATAAAGATATGCTAAGCCAGAAATGGAAGGGTTGCTTTTCCTAAAATAGAAATGATTAGTAACAACTTACTAAAGTGAAAAGCATGTCTTATTATACACTGTGGAAACCAGCAGTTAACTATAATATAAAGTTAACTCTGGTCCTTAGTCAGTTGTAACAATTAGATCAGGAACTCTTGTATTTCTCTCAAGATAGAAGCTAAGCTCTTTATCAACAAAGAGCCTAGAATTTTTGTAACAAAACATTCTTGATTTTAATATAAAGTTAAGTGAGTTTTGAAAGATCTGTGTTGTTTACAGTTACTTGTTTAAATTCTGTCACAACACATTTCACTACAAGAATTGATTTACTTTGTTCATAAACCAAAATAGTTCAAGAAACGACTAAAACACTAAAACACATTCACCCCCCCTCTGTGTGTTATTCATTACCTAACAAGTGGTATCAGAGCAAAATCTGAAAGTAAACAGATTCAAGATCTTGGAAGAATGAATACATAGAAAATTAGTAGCATCAAAATCCCTACATTTGATAAAACCAACTACACTCTATGGAAGAAGAAAATGTTGCTGTTTATCAGAATGGCCAATCCACTCTATATTTAGATCCTCATAAATGGGCCCTTAACTCCTATGGTTAGAGTTGAGGAATCTACAGATGGAGACATGGTCATCCCAGCTCATTATGCTCCAATAAATCCTTCTGAGTACACTGAGCCTGAAAAAAGAAAGTCTCCTTGGATAGTGGCTTACAATTGATATTGATAGAGTCACTTGACAATATAATGAATAACAATATTGTCAACTGTGATACTGCTAAGCAGATCTGGGAAAAGATTGAAATACTCTATGAAGGAACTGAGGAAGTTAGGTCAAATCAAAGAAGAATACCGATCTCACAGTATGAGGGTTTTATGGCTAAGCCAAAGGAAAGCATTACTGATGTGTTTGAAAGGTTTAACAAGCTGATAAATGACTTGCAGCTGCATGATAAATATTATGAAGATGAAGAGGTGAACTTGAAATTTCTGATCACACTCCCTGACCATTTGGAACAGAAAATTTCAGCAATCAGAGAAGGGGGAGATTTAAGCAGGATAACACTGGAAGTTCTCTATGGAATGTTAAAGACATATGAATTAAAAATGATTCAAAGAAAATCATTGAGATCTGGTCAAGGACATGTCATGGATGGTTCTAGTGCTCTAATTGTCAATGATGGCCAGACCTCTAATGAAGAGCCAAGACTCCAAACTCCATTTGCTTCAACAAGTGAGCAAAGAAACAATGAATCTCAAGAACAAGTCATACTGGAACTGAAAGAAGATTAGTTCTACACCTTGGATGAACTTGATGAGCTAGATCAGTCAATGACCTATTTGGCAAGAAAATTCTCTAACATTAGAGTAAAGAAGCCAAGATTCTTCAAGGGTAGAGGACAGTCCTTCAACAAAGACAGCAGCTGGAAAGGAAAAGGGAAATACAGATATGATAGCAAAAATGGTTAAGGATCTGTTGACACATCAAAGATAAGGTGCTATAACTGTGATGAGCTAGGTCATTTTGCTACAAAATGTAGGAAACCCAAGAAAGCAAAGAAAGACAAAGCTTATCTTGAACTAGAAGTAAAGTATGAAGCTCTTCTGAAGAAACAACAAAGCAAAGCTAATATTGCAGAAGGAAAAAGTTGGGATGATTCTGAAAATGATGAAGATGAAGAATTTAGAAATTATGCACTAATGGCCTTGGAGCAAGGAGAATCATCCTCATCAAAATCACATGTACCAACTCTCACCACAATTGATTTAAATGTGAGTCAATATAAGAAAATTGTTGAAAAGATAAGCACATAAATGTTTCACATCCATACAAGTATGGTTGCTGCTAATGAAGAGGTTAGCAGACTGACAAAGTTAAAAGAGAAGCTTGAAAATGAGAAACAAGATTCTGAGTTGCTGCTGGTGGAGCTTGAAGCTGTAAAACAAGAAAATGTTGTAAGATATAATTGATGATGTCAAGGATTAGTGAAGTTGACAGCATTAGTATTCCTGATCAAGGTATAAAATAAAGCTAAATGAATGTCTGATCCCTGGAGATTAGTGAGCTGTATACTTCATGATCTGTTGAGCTTGGGGCTAGTTCCAATGTCAAGCATAATGCAAAATATGCTCGTACTAAAGGGACTAAGTCATATTGACAACCCTAAGTAAGTTGAATGATAATCTAAGTCTGCAATATGTATTTGTAACTACTAAAGTCTGTATAAAGTCAAGGAGCAGACTGGAACCTTTTTCTATGAACAGTATCATGCCTAAGAATTCTCTCTGGAAGAAGATCAAGAATATCATGCCTAAGAAGAATTATGAAGAAGCTTGGAGTTGAATAAATCTGTTCTGAGAAAAATATTCTAAGTCAGGATCTCTACAAGTCACGGATTTAGTGTTATAGAGAAGTTATTCGAGAACTCAAGAAATGCTGATAGAGAACTCAGAAGTGCTGATAGAGAACTCAGAGATATCGACAAGCCAAAATTGAAGACCTCGAGTATGGAGATACCGATAAGTCATTTCTTCACGTAGAGAACTCAGAGTTATCGACAAGTCAAAGTGAAGAAATGAATATAATAGATCTCGACAAGCCAACCTTCTCATGGAAATTCGGAGATCTCTACAAGTCAAACACTTTATGGAAAATTAGAGATCTCGATAAGTCACTTTACTTTTCGAGATGTCAGGCTCCATATATCTCAAACTGAAGACCTCGAAGTACAAGTCTCAAAGTACAAATCACAGATCAGTTCAAGATTCAAGTTTATCAATCAACAAACAATCCAATCACTTGGATCGACAAGTCTATAAAAAGCAGCTTGAGGCGTGCAAAGATCTACAGAAAATATTAACTGACAGAAGGAGATCAAGATTAACACAGTGTGCAGAGATATGCTAATCCAGAAATGGAAGGTTCACTTTTCTATTTATAGAATGATAAGTAACAGTTTAGAAAAAGTAAAAAGGCAGTTTCTCTTGCACGCTCTGTAAACCAGAAGTTAACTGACTTATAAAGTTAACACTGGTCCTTTTGTTAGTAGTAACAGTTTAGATCAAGATTTTGTATTCTCTCAAGATAGAAGCTAAGCTCTTAAACAAAAAAGGCTAGAAATTTTGTAGCAAGATTTTCTTAATTTTAATACAAAATTCAGTGAGTTTTGAAAGATCGTTGTTAACTGCATTATCTTATTTGAGTTTGCATTAACATTGTTCATTTACAAAATCATCTACTTTGTTCACCATCTTAAACGGGTCAAGAAAAGCTTAAAAACACGAAAACACATTCACCCCCCCTCTGTGTGTGATTCATTACCTAACAAGTGGTATCAGAGCAAAATCTGAAAGCAAACAGATTAAAGATCTTGGAAGAATGAATACACAAAAGATCAGTAGTATCAAGATTCCTACATTTGATAAAACTAACGACACTCTATTGAAGAAGAAGATGTTATTGTTTGTCAAGATGGCTAATTCACTATATGTCCAGATCCTCAAAAATGGTCCCTTCATTCCTATGGTTAGAGTTGAGGATTCTACAGATGAATACATGGTCATCCCAGCTCATTATGCTCCAAAAGACCCTTTTGAGTACACTGAGCCTGAGAAAGAAAAAGTTTCCTTGGATAGTGCTCTGCAGCTGATACTGATAGAGACTCTTGACAATGTTATGTATAACAATATTGTCAACTGTGACACTGCTAGGCAGATTTGCGAAGAGATAGAGATATTGTGTGAAGGGACTGAGGAAGTTAGATCAAATCAAAGGAGAATACTGGTTTCACAGTATGGGGGTTTCATGGCAAGACCTAAGGAGGGAATCACTGATGTGTTTGAAAGGTTCAACAAGCTGATAAATGACTTGCAGCTCCATGACAAATATTATGAAGCTGAAGAAGTGAATCTGAAGTTCTTGCTCTCTCTCCGTGATCATTTGGAACAGAAGATCTTAGCAATCAGAGAAGGAAGAGACTTTAGTACAATGACCCTGGAAGTTTTGTATGGAATTTTAAAGACATATGAACTGGAAATGATTCAAAGGAAGTCATTAAGGTCACAGGTACCAACACTTACCACTATTGATTTAAATGTGAGTCAATATAAGGAAACTGTTGAAAGAATGAGCACAGAAATGTTCCATATCCACACAAGTATGGTTGCTGCTAATAAAGAGGTTAGCAGAGTGACAGAGTTGAATGAGAAGCTTGAGAATGAGAAACAAGAAGTTGAATTGTTGGTGGTGGAGCTTGAAGCTTTGAAATAAGAGAATGCCTATATGAAGAATAAGCTCAAGTGTGCAACTGAAGTTGAAGCTGTGTTGAGGGAGAAGCTAGAAAAGAATGAAGTGAAATTGAAGTCCTTCAAGAATGCATCTAAGTTAGTTGGACAATACCAAGAGAAGAACAAGCCATGTGCTAACATAGCTATTGGTCTTGACTATGATGCCCTAAACTGCAACAAGAAAGCTGCAAGTGACAAAGGAAAATGTTCAAAAAATAAAAATGTCCCAGCTATGCTGAGGAAAGTTGAGTCACCAATGTTCAAGGCATGTGAATTAGATTTCAGTGAAGAGGAGCTGATCATCAAACAAGAAATTGCTGATGAGGATGAAGAAAAGAAAACTGAACAAACAACTCCATCTTCTACAACTGAAAAGAAGCCCATAGTAGAGCAAGATTCCAAAACTCCAGTGAAGCAGATAAAAACTGAAGATGCAGAAAAGAAGAAGAAGAAGAATAGAAACGGGAAAATTGGAATTAACAAAAGCAACAAATTACCTTATGCTGCAGATGCTCCAAGAAAAAAATATGAAAAGTGTGGCTCTGTGAATCACCTGACTTATCTTTGCAAAAAGGTGGTCAGTAAGCCAGTTGAAGGAGTTTGCAAGTATAATGAAGCCAAGGCAAATAATCCTTATTCATTTTGTGACAAGTTTGACTGCATTCCCTGTAATCTCAAAGCAATGAAGAGTTGCCACAAGTTGAGGATAAATCTCGAGGAACTTAATATTGGATCAACAACTGTTGCAATGCACAAACATCTATGAATGCTATTCTTTCTGAGAATTCAAATTCCTCTTATGCAAATCAGTTAATAAGAAGAAAGTACCCAACACTGCTTGGGTTGCTAAACACACCTAAAACTCATTATGTGTAGGGAAAAATGTAGAAGGTCATATGGATCATAGACGGTGGATGCTCCAGACATATGACAGGTGATAAAGTCCTGCTATTGTAATAACCCCAAAATTTTTTTTTCAACTTTTTGTAACCCTTGTGAATAGTGTTTTAGCTGAATGAGAAAACTTTTCACGCCACACTATGTAGGGGTTCTGTTATGGATATTCTGGGATTTTATTAGTACTATATGAAGTATATAAGTGTATGTAAATATCGTCAGAACCCAATTCCGAACACTTTGGTTTTTCCCGGAAATCCACAAGATACGGAGAGAATTGAGTATAAGGTAACAGGATAAAAAGGATTTAAATTAAAGGATTATAATAGAGGATCATAAAAAGGAATATAATGTATTGAGAAAGGTCAAGGGAACCTAAGTAATAAGATCCCGGGTATGATCCTTCAAACGATAAACGAGAACGAAAGTTAAGCGAACCGTACAACAGATCAGCGGTCATTAGGCAAACGATTAGGAAGCTAATCAAAGGGATTAAGGGGAGTGATGTCATCCAACCAATAGAAAGGAGACAAGGAAGGAAGGATGACATCACAAGGGTGACATAAGCATGACATGGAAGAAGGGAGGTGTGGTTGATTAAGGACCACACAAATTCAAGGGCAAGGTGGTAATTTGCTAAATCAAAAACAAAACCAAGTCAACCAACTAGCAAATCATTTCATCAAAATCAAAAAATCAACCAAGGCCTTGTTCTTCATTGTTTGCTCTCGGCTTTCTTCTTTTTGCAAGGCTTAGAATTTCCAAAATCAAGATCAAAGCATCCTTAATTGGTAAGAAAATTCCCTAACCATCCTTATGCTTAGTAATGGCTATATCATAAGTTTAAGCCACAAATTCTTTCTCTAGCTTCTTGATTTAATCATTGGAGAAGACAATGAATAGTGTTTTCAAGTTTTAACTTGAGTTTTTTTTCTTGTTTTCTTGAAGATCCAAGCTTTCCTAAGGCTTCTCCAAGCTTCTTAAGGCTTCCTAGCTCAACCCACCACTTCAAGGAAGGTATACCTTTTTCAAACCCTAGGTTCATATATATTATAAAGTGATTTTGATGAGTAAGATGTTATGGTATCTTGTTGTTATGTTTAGAGTTGAGATTTGGAATGGTGGTGAAATGAAATGATAATTTAGTGGTTTTGATTTAAAGAAACTTAAAGCATGATTAAAGTTAGGTTAAGCATATGTATGAATGAGTAATATTGAATTGTTTGGGATTGTTATGATGTGGTAAGGATGGGTGTTTGATGTGTGTGGATTTGAGGATGGTTTGTGATGATTGTGGGTAGTTTTAAAAATGGGAAATCGCGTAAACATAGCCGTCGTAATGTCCGATTTTCTTTGGACTGTTTTGTGCATAGCATTAGGACCCGAGAACCCCCTGTTAAATTGTGACCACTGCCATGTTTAGATAGCTCATGTTACGAGCTTCGTTTTGATATGTAGTTCGTCCGATTCCGATTTACGGTTTAGGAGAAACGACCGTTTCAAGTAACGGCGTTTCACGAACGAAACTTTTTCCCTCGCCTTACTTTGGAATGTAGGTTAAAGACCAAAAAGGATTAATTAATGTGTGAAACATTTATGGTAAGTGTGTTAGGCAGTTGGTAAGTCATTCGCGAAGGAATCGCGTTAAAACTCGTAAAGGTCAAGTTATTAAAAATGGTGGAGCCGAGGGTACCCGAGTGACTTAAGCGAATCGGTGAGCGTAAAACTAGCATTAGAGTCTAAGTTAGTTAAAGCATAGACTTACAAGTGATTTTGGTTTAATTCCAACTTACTTGTTGTTTATAGGTTGCCAGACTCGTCCCGAGCCTTTCTCACCCCCAAGTCGCTCAGGCAAGTATTCTATCCGATACACTGTTGTTGTGATGTAAATGTATGTATATGCATTATCTTGTGATATTGCATGATTGTTATTTAGCAAATGTTGCGATATATTGTAGCATGTGATATGGTATATATGCATGCCTGTTTTATATTCTTGAGATATATATCTGTTGGTTTATTTGATAATACCTATGCTAGAGGATAGTTGTATCTTGCATATACCCTTAGTATAGGGACCCAAGGGTGAAAATATTTTCGAAAACCGGGAGTCGAGGATCCCGAGTAGATTTAATATGGATATGGATATATATATATATATATATTTATATATATATATGGTTATAGTTTTCCAAACTATAAATCGAATAAGGTTTATTCGATAACTTTAAACTTCATTTTATTATTGAATATTATTTATAACATTCATTCAAGGTATTATGACTCAGCTTATTTTATTTATTGAATATTATTTGAATATTCATTTGAGGATCTATGACTCCGATTATTTGCTGAAATATATTCTTTATTTTATTAAAGAATAAGGTGTCGATAATCAAACTTATTTTTGATTATTCAAATAAAGATATTACTTTCGTATAAGTATATCTTTGATTATTTGCTATTCATTTCAAGTATAAGTTTTAATACTTCTACTTCAATTATTTTATAAAGATTATTTTTATGGGAATATTATTTAAATAATAATATTCAGACATTTTCTAAATATTCTGGGGACTGATTTACTTCATTAAATCAGTTTTACTCCAAACACTCTTTAAAGTGTTTTCGAGTCTTTAAAATGATTTTCAAAAGTTAGAGCGGATCCCAAAACTATTTTTATATTTAAGATCTTCCTTTTAAAAAGGGGATTTAAATACTCGCTCAAAACATGGGGGATCCGGCTCGGTGGTGTGTTTTATATTCGCAACAAGGTTGCTGTCTTGGTAAAAGAGTTTTTGATTACTTACCCAATATTCGGGAAGTAAAATTCTTGGAACAAGTTAATCCATTAACAGGCATCGCCTGGGAAATATTGGTGAGTTTTCCTTTCCAACTAGATACGACTTCTTGGTGGAGCCGTATCAACAAGTTTCTACTTGGGGAAAGGGGGAAACGAGCTTTACGTTTCAGAGTCATGGATTTCATCTGAACTAGGAGTGGCGTAAGTGGTCGAGTAGCGCCGGCCCAGCCTTATTATATTGGCCCAAATGGCCAGGAAGTTCCGCTAAGGCGGTCCATTCCTTAGGAGTTCAGTGTTCGGTTGACAAGTAAATCCGACAGGTTCTCCTCTACATGTAGAAAATGGTGGGGTTGTACTACTACGACTGATCATCGTAAGTGGTCTTCCTGGCGCGGTAAACTCCCGTAATGAGTTCATCATCCATTTGGATAATTCTGCAACACTACCCGTAGCATTTCGATTGAAAGGCTACTAATGGGTGGTTGCCGAAGCATTGACAGGGTCAAACATTTTTATTGGTGTATCCATTGAATGAAGTATCTCGTAACTTCATTTCTTTTCAAAATATTTCAAAGATCAAATATTTTCAAGTTTAATTGTGGTCTCCTCTATGGGATGACCTCGTGAATTTTATTATACTTTGAACGGTGATAGTTCAAGTAGCTTTATAAATGATATAAGTGTGGGGAAGTATTGGTAACTTCATTCCTTGTTTTTACTTATATCTAGTAAGTAATTATCTTACACACGATAAAGATTTTAGTAAGTATCCATTTAGATACTGGTATTATGGTTATCACTACATATTATCTTGCGAGCTGTAAGGCTCACTCTTGCTTTATTTCTTCATCACACAACAACAGTTAGGAGAGATGGCCAGACTCCAGCAGACCCAGCGCAAGCGCGTGGAAAGCGTCCCGCGTCTTCCCGCTGATATTGTAGCTGCTATAGCTGCAGAGGTAGATCCATTGTAGTTTAGACCATCTACTTTTGAGAATCCAATTATGTATAATTATAACTTGTGGCAGATAATGGCAATTAACTGTAAATTATCAAGTAATCATTTTGGGTTGTAATAATTTTAAATTGTGGATTCAAAGACTTGTACTTATTTCAATTTCATCTCTGAGACTATAACGAGTTGTGGTGTGTGTTAGTGTGGGGTCACAGCATGAGGGTATTTATTATTAATTAAGTAAAGTGATATTGTGGAAAGAAAGACCGTGACAACCCGGATTCCCGACCCCGGATCTGGGGGTGTTACAGAAATGGTATCAGAGCTAAGCGTTATAAACCTCAGAGATGATGCGACGATAAAATAATAAACTCACAAAGATAATAAGAACTCTTGCCAAGTTCATGGTCGGACTACTTAAAGTAGTACTGACAGCTAAAACCCTTACGGGAACCCTTATAAGTATCATGATAGTAATTTAGCTCGTTTAATGTATAGGCGCCTGAGATGGAGGACCCTGAGATGTACGAGCGTGAGCATGATGAGGCATTGCTGGATGTTGAGGATCAGGAGGAGCCTGAGATGGAGGAGGATGAGGAGGACCCCTCAGAGGAGTCAGAGACAGAGGTTATTGCTATTCCAGATGAGGAGGACCCGGATGAGGTCCCAGTAGCTGAGGAGTGTGTTGGACCTATGGTAGTGTATGATGGTATCCCTTTACCCACACTTCCGGTGGTCAGAGCCCCTACCCCTCCACCACTATCTTGGATTCCTGATGATGACAGCTCAGAGACCCATACTTCCGAGCCTAGGCAGACCGAGGAGGCACCCTCAGCGGCTCCGGATTCACCACCTCTTGACCCTGCCCAGAGGCAGTCTTCGTTAGCTCATGGATATGTTCAGGATGTTTTGAGGACCCGAGTGGCTGTTGCCGAGGCCCGACTGGATGAGGCCAGGAGGGAGTTGGATGCAGAGAGGGCGGGTAGGCGTACCCGAGCTTATGAGACCAGGGCTTCTATACCCCGATCCTTGAGGAGGGAGCTTACAGGGATAGAGCTCACGTCCCGAGCGAGACTCAGATCTCTCCAGGGGGACAGGCATGGTAGGATCTCCAGGCGGCAGGCCGACTATATCTTCCGTCGTGCGATGGAAAGGGTTTGGGAGCTGACCCGTTCGGGTGTGTGATTCAGGATTGATGATGGATTAGTCTAGTTGTCTAGTTAGCCGAGGCCTTAGTAAGAGCCAATTTTCCGGGATAGTTGACTGGTATATAGCATCCCTTTTTCTGACTAGACAGATAGACTCTTGTGTATCACTTTTGGGACAGATGACTGTAGCACTGTTGTACTTTTGACCAGATCAAACTATGTATTCTCGCATTATGTATATATTTGTTTCCTTTCAGTTCAGTTCCATAGTGACGGGATCACTGTTTTATTATTGTTATTACTGCACTTCGTATTAGAACTTTCTTAAAATAATAGAATTGCGATATACGTTCTCCCCATTATAAGAGCTGTGCAAGGCACAATGTTGTATATGATTGTGACCTAACGTTGAATTTTTTTTTTTTCCCAATAATTGTTTTTATTATTATCAGAATCATGCCGCCAAGAAAGATTGGAACTAGGGCGAACCCTGGGTCTGAGGACCAGGGAAGCCATAATCAAGACAATAGAAACCAAGATCACAGTGAAGAGGAAGATGAGGATTATGTGGAACAGGATGACTCCCTGTATGAAGAGGAAGAGGAAACGTATGATGTTGAGGGATTCGAGGTAGAGGCTGAAGAAGGAGAAACCGAGGTTGAGCAACCAGTACCAAACCCAGGCATGGATCCCATGAGCCAGTTCATGCAACTCCTAAGACAGAATTTGGAACGTCAACCCAACCCACCCCCTCAAGGAAGTAACAATGCTGTGGCAAACTCTTTCAGGGCTTTTAAGTCCCTTAAGCCCCCTGAGTTCCACGGATCAGCCGACCCAGTTGAGGCAAGGGCATGGTTAAAGGAAATGGAGAAATCTTTTGAGATTTTGAGTATCGATGAGGCACAGAAAACTGTATTTGCTACCTACCTTCTGAAAGGAGAAGCTAACTACTGGTGGGAGGCCAAGAAAAACATGGAGACAGATGCTATTATAACCTGGGAGAGATTTAGTCAGTTGTTTCTGGGAAAGTATTTCCCGAGGTTTATGGAAAACCAGATGGAGCTCAAGTTCTTGGAGCTAAAGCAGAATGATTTGTCTGTAGCAGAGTACGAAGCGAAATTTACTGAATTATCAAGGTTTGTGCCGGAGTTTGTGAGCACTGAGGAAAAGAAAGCTAGGAGGTTTCAGCAGGGACTGAAACCATGGATTCAGAATAGGGTGGCAATCCTTGAGCTTACGGACTATGCCACTCTGGTGCAAAAAGCAACGATTGTAGAAGTCGGAAGTGAACAGATGCAGAAGGAAAGAGAGAAGAAAGGAATAAAGAGGAAAAGTATGAGCATGGGTGGAGGTTCCGCAGGAAGGAGCTTCCCAACTAGGTTTAATCGAGGAGCAGTGTCCCTACCGGGAAAGAACACTGGGTTTAAGCGACCAATGAGTGTGAGTGTGAGCCAGGGCGGCCAGAAGTCAAGAATGTCCTATTCCAACCAGTCTCGACCCCCATTGCCAACCTGTAACACTTGTGGAAGGAATCACACTGGGGAGTGTAGAGGAAAGCCAGTAACCTGCTTTAAGTGTGGGCAAGTGGGCCACTATTCTCACAAATGCCCTTCGTCAGCCCCTGCCGTCATTCCAACCACCACTTGTCATCAGTGTGGACGCCAGGGTCATTGGAAGAGAGAATGCCCAATGAACAAACCAGCAGCTTCGGGAGCAAGCAGGGCTGCTTCTAATAAGCCACCTACTGCGAGGACTTTCAACATGACAGTCCAGGATGCTATGAAAGATTCAGATGTGATAGCAGGTACCCCCTTTCTCTAAATTCAGTCAGTGCAAATGTTTTATTTGATTCGGGAGCAACTAAATCTTTTATATCAAAGGACTTTGCGCGTAAGTTAAGACTTAAGGCTAAACCCTTGATAGAACCCTTACAAGTAGAAATAGCCAATCATGAAATTATTCCTGTTAACCAGATTCACCCCGCCTGTGAGATAGGCATAGGGGAGCAATCTTTCAGTGTTGATCTGATTCCTTTTAAATTAGGGGAGTTTGATGTGATTTTGGGAATGGACTGGCTATCTAGCAACGATGCTCAGATAGACTGTAAAGGGAAGAAAGTTAAGTTAAATATCCCCGGGAAGAAAGAAATTATATTTAGAGGAAAGAGGCAGACGCAGAAATTTTTGACCATGGCTCAGGCCAGAAGGATGCTACGAAAAGGAAGTGAGGCTTACCTAGCCTATGTGGTGGACACACAGAAGGAGGTGCCCAACTTACAAGATATTCCAGTAGTCAACGAATTTGAAGATGTATTCCCCCAAGACCTTCCGGGATTACCACCCGATAGAGTGATTGAATTTGCTATTGAGTTGGCCCCAGGGACGGCGCCAGTTTCAAAAGCACCTTACCGGTTAGCCCCGTTAGAAATGAAGGAATTAGCTATCCAATTGCAGGAACTCTTGGATAAGGGTATGATAAGACCCAGTGTGTCTCCGTGGGGAGCACCAGTTTTATTTGTTAAGAAGAAAGATGGGAGCATGAGGTTGTGCATAGACTATCGAGAGTTGAACAAGCTAACCATAAAGAACAGGTACCCATTACCTAGAATAGACGATCTGTTCGACCAGCTAAAGGATGCTGTTTATTTTTCCAAGATTGACCTGAGAACTGGATATCACCAACTAAAGATTAAGCCCGAAGATATTTCCAAGACAGCGTTCCGTACCAGGTATGGGCATTATGAGTTCTTGGTAATGTCCTTTGGATTAACCAACGCCCCAGCGGCCTTCATGGATTTAATGAATAGAGTATTTAAGAAGTACTTGGACAAGTGTGTGATAGTTTTTATCGATGATATTTTGATCTACTCAAGGACTGAGGCAGAACATGCAGAGCATTTGAGGATAGCTCTAGGAATACTCAGAGAGGAGCAGTTATATGCCAAATTCTCGAAGTGTGAATTCTGGCGGAATGAAGTACAGTTTTTAGGACATGTGATCAATAAAGAAGGAGTATTGGTCGACCCCTCCAAGATAGAGGCAGTCTCAAATTGGGAAAGGCCAACCACACCCACAGAGGTGAGGAGTTTCATAGGATTGGCCGGCTACTATCGTAGATTTGTGCAGGACTTTGCGAAGATCGCAGCCCCTTTGACACGACTTACTCGTAAGACAGAGAAGTTTGAATGGACGGAGAAATGCGAGAACAGTTTTCAGGAATTAAAGAAAAGGTTGATAACGGCTCCGGTATTGGCATTGCCGGATGGAAAAGGAGATTTTGTGATATATAGTGACGCGTCGCACAAAGGATTAGGATGTGTGCTTATGCAGCACGGTAAAGTTATCGCGTATGCGTCGAGGCAATTGAAGGAATACGAGGTTAGATATCCTACTCATGACCTTGAGCTCGCGGCAATAGTATTTGCTTTAAAAATTTGGAGGCACTACTTGTATGGAGAGAAGTGCGAGATTTTCACAGACCATAAGAGTCTCAAGTACATATTTACGCAGAAAGAGCTCAACATGCGCCAGAGGAGATGGTTAGAACTAATCAAGGACTACGATTGTGAGATTCTCTATCATCCAGGGAAAGCCAATGTGGTGGCTGATGCCCTTAGTAGAAAGGAAAGACTCAGAATGATAACGACCTCGGAAGAGTTGATAAGGGATTTTGAGAAAATGGAAATAGAGGTAAAGGTAACCGGAACCGGAACTGAAAAGCTTTTTGAGATCTCAATGCAGCCAGAATTATTGGAAAAGATCAGATTGTGCCAAGAGAAAATAATGAATGAAGACAGAAAGTCAATGACTGGAGAAGAGATCCATACTGAGAAAGATGATAAAGGGATAATGAGGTACTCCTACCGAATTTGGGTTCCGAATGTTCAAGAACTTAAAGATGAGATTTTGGATGAAAGCCATAGTTCAAGGTATTCCATTCACCCAGGAAGTACCAAGATGTATAGGGATTTGAAGGAATATTACTGGTGGCCCAACATGAAGAGGGACGTAGCAGAATGGGTGAACAAGTGTTTAACTTGCCAAAGAGTGAAGGCAGAGCACCAGAGACCCAGTGGACTTTTGCGACCCCTGGAGATTCCCGAATGGAAATGGGAACAGATAGCGATGGATTTTGTTGTAGGCTTGCCAAGGACGAAAGCCAATCACGACGCCATTTGGGTAATTATAGACCGATTGACAAAGTCAGCTCATTTCATTCCTATCAATGAGAGATATACAGTCGATAGACTGGTGGACATTTACCTTAAGGAATAGTGACGCGACATGGAGTCCCAGCGTCCATTGTCTCAGACCGAGACCCAAGGTTCAACTCCAGATTTTGGAGGAGCTTTCAGGAATGTGCGGGGACCAAGTTAAATATGAGTACCGCGTACCATCCCCAGACGGATGGACAGAGTGAAAGGACCATCCAGACACTAGAGGATATGTTGAGAGTCTGTGCAATAGACCTTAAAGGAAGTTGGGATGATCACCTGCCGTTGATCGAGTTTTCTTATAACAATAGCTTTCATGCTAGCATCGGGATGCCGCCTTATGAGGCCTTGTACGGAAGAAGGTGTCGATCTCCCTTATACTGGGATGAAGTAGGAGAGCGGAAGATGCTCGGACCCGAAGTGGTCCAAAGGACCAAAGATATAGTGGATCTTATCAGAGGGCGACTTGTAGCAGCCCAAGACAGACAGAAGAAATATGCAGACCTAGCCCGAAAGGACAAGGAATATGAGGTAGGGGACTTAGTACTGTTGAAAGTATCCCCTTGGAAGGGATTAATGAGGTTCGGAAAGAAAGGAAAACTAAGCCCAAGATACATTGGACCTTTTGAGATATTAAGACGGATTGGAAAGTTAGCTTACGAGCTAGCCCTACCCCCTAATTTGCAACAAGTTCATAATGTGTTCCACGTGTCAATGCTAAGGAGGTATCATCGAGATGCCAGGCACATAGTGGAGTACGAGCAGGTGGATATGCAGCCAGATCTAACTTACGTGGAGAAGCCAGTAAGGATTATGGATAAGAAGGAGCAGGTGCTTCGGAACAAGGTGATCAAGCTAGTCAGAGTACTATGGCAGAATCATAATGTGGAAGAATCGACTTGGGAACTAGAGAGCGCAATGCTAGAAAAGTACCCCCAATTGTTTTCTGTTTGATTCCGGGACGGAATCCTTTAAGGAGGGGAGACTGTAATAACCCAAAATTTTTTTTTCAACTTTTTGTAACCCTTGTGAATAGTATTTTAGCTGAATGAGAAAACTTTTCACGCCACACTATGTAGGGGTTCTGTTATGGATATTCTGGGATTTTATTAGTACTATATGAAGTATATAAGTGTATGTAAATATCGTCAGAACCCAATTCCGAACACTTTGGTTTTTCCCGGAAATCCACAAGATACGGAGAGAATTGAGTATAAGGTAACAGGATAAAAAGGATTTAAATTAAAGGATTATAATAGAGGATCATAAAAAGGAATATAATGTATTGAGAAAGGTCAAGGGAACCTAAGTAATAAGATCCCGGGTATGATCCTTCAAACGATAAACGAGAACGAAAGTTAAGCGAACCGTACAACAGATCAGCGGTCATTAGGCAAACGATTAGGAAGCTAATCAAAGGGATTAAGGGGAGTGATGTCATCCAACCAATAGAAAGGAGACAAGGAAGGAAGGATGACATCACAAGGGTGACATAAGCATGACATGGAAGAAGGGAGGTGTGGTTGATTAAGGACCACACAAATTCAAGGGCAAGGTGGTAATTTGCTAAATCAAAAACAAAACCAAGTCAACCAACTAGCAAATCATTTCATCAAAATCAAAAAATCAACCAAGGCCTTGTTCTTCATTGTTTGCTCTCGGCTTTTCTTCTTTTTGCAAGGCTTAGAATTTCCAAAATCAAGATCAAAGCATCCTTAATTGGTAAGAAAATTCCCTAACCATCCTTATGCTTAGTAATGGCTATATCATAAGTTTAAGCCACAAATTCTTTCTCTAGCTTCTTGATTTAATCATTGGAGAAGACAATGAATAGTGTTTTCAAGTTTTAACTTGAGTTTTTTTTCTTGTTTTCTTGAAGATCCAAGCTTTCCTAAGGCTTCTCCAAGCTTCTTAAGGCTTCCTAGCTCAACCCACCACTTCAAGGAAGGTATACCTTTTTCAAACCCTAGGTTCATATATATTATAAAGTGATTTTGATGAGTAAGATGTTATGGTATCTTGTTGTTATGTTTAGAGTTGAGATTTGGAATGGTGGTGAAATGAAATGATAATTTAGTGGTTTTGATTTAAAGAAACTTAAAGCATGATTAAAGTTAGGTTAAGCATATGTATGAATGAGTAATATTGAATTGTTTGGGATTGTTATGATGTGGTAAGGATGGGTGTTTGATGTGTGTGGATTTGAGGATGGTTTGTGATGATTGTGGGTAGTTTTAAAAATGGGAAATCGCGTAAACATAGCCGTCGTAATGTCCGATTTTCTTTGGACTGTTTTGTGCATAGCATTAGGACCCGAGAACCCCCTGTTAAATTGTGACCACTGCCATGTTTAGATAGCTCATGTTACGAGCTTCGTTTTGATATGTAGTTCGTCCGATTCCGATTTACGGTTTAGGAGAAACGACCGTTTCAAGTAACGGCGTTTCACGAACGAAACTTTTTCCCTCGCCTTACTTTGGAATGTAGGTTAAAGACCAAAAAGGATTAATTAATGTGTGAAACATTTATGGTAAGTGTGTTAGGCAGTTGGTAAGTCATTCGCGAAGGAATCGCGTTAAAACTCGTAAAGGTCAAGTTATTAAAAATGGTGGAGCCGAGGGTACCCGAGTGACTTAAGCGAATCGGTGAGCGTAAAACTAGCATTAGAGTCTAAGTTAGTTAAAGCATAGACTTACAAGTGATTTTGGTTTAATTCCAACTTACTTGTTGTTTATAGGTTGCCAGACTCGTCCCGAGCCTTTCTCACCCCCAAGTCGCTCAGGCAAGTATTCTATCCGATACACTGTTGTTGTGATGTAAATGTATGTATATGCATTATCTTGTGATATTGCATGATTGTTATTTAGCAAATGTTGCGATATATTGTAGCATGTGATATGGTATATATGCATGCCTGTTTTATATTCTTGAGATATATATCTGTTGGTTTATTTGATAATACCTATGCTAGAGGATAGTTGTATCTTGCATATACCCTTAGTATAGGGACCCAAGGGTGAAAATATTTTCGAAAACCGGGAGTCGAGGATCCCGAGTAGATTTAATATGGATATGGATATATATATATATATATATTTATATATATATATGGTTATAGTTTTCCAAACTATAAATCGAATAAGGTTTATTCGATAACTTTAAACTTCATTTTATTATTGAATATTATTTATAACATTCATTCAAGGTATTATGACTCAGCTTATTTTATTTATTGAATATTATTTGAATATTCATTTGAGGATCTATGACTCCGATTATTTGCTGAAATATATTCTTTATTTTATTAAAGAATAAGGTGTCGATAATCAAACTTATTTTTGATTATTCAAATAAAGATATTACTTTCGTATAAGTATATCTTTGATTATTTGCTATTCATTTCAAGTATAAGTTTTAATACTTCTACTTCAATTATTTTATAAAGATTATTTTTATGGGAATATTATTTAAATAATAATATTCAGACATTTTCTAAATATTCTGGGGACTGATTTACTTCATTAAATCAGTTTTACTCCAAACACTCTTTAAAGTGTTTTCGAGTCTTTAAAATGATTTTCAAAAGTTAGAGCGGATCCCAAAACTATTTTTATATTTAAGATCTTCCTTTTAAAAAGGGGATTTAAATACTCGCTCAAAACATGGGGGATCCGGCTCGGTGGTGTGTTTATATTCGCAACAAGGTTGCTGTCTTGGTAAAAGAGTTTTTGATTACTTACCCAATATTCGGGAAGTAAAATTCTTGGAACAAGTTAATCCATTAACAGGCATCGCCTGGGAAATATTGGTGAGTTTTCCTTTTCCACTAGATACGACTTCTTGGTGGAGCCGTATCAACAAGTTTCTACTTGGGGAAAGGGGGAAACGAGCTTTACGTTTCAGAGTCATGGATTTCATCTGAACTAGGAGTGGCGTAAGTGGTCGAGTAGCGCCGGCCCAGCCTTATTATATTGGCCCAAATGGCCAGGAAGTTCCGCTAAGGCGGTCCATTCTTAGGAGTTCAGTGTTCGGTTGACAAGTAAATCCGACAGGTTCTCCTCTCAT
Source organism: Apium graveolens (assembly GCF_009905375.1). Lineage (NCBI taxonomy): Eukaryota > Viridiplantae > Streptophyta > Magnoliopsida > Apiales > Apiaceae > Apium > Apium graveolens. The sequence continues at coordinate 4,165,439 of NC_133654.1, forward strand.
GTAGAAAATGGTGGGGGTTGTACTACTACGACTGATCATCGTAAGTGGTCTTCCTGGCGCGGTAAACTCCCGTAATGAGTTCATCATCCATTTGGATAATTCTGCAACACTACCCGTAGCATTTCGATTGAAAGGCTACTAATGGGTGGTTGTCGAAGCATTGACAGGGTCAAACATTTTTATTGGTGTATCCATTGAATGAAGTATCTCGTAACTTCATTTCTTTTCAAAATATTTCAAAGATCAAATATTTTCAAGTTTAATTGTGGTCTCCTCTATGGGATGACCTCGTGAATTTTATTATACTTTGACGGTGATAGTTCAAGTAGCTTTATAAATGATATAAGTGTGGGGAAGTATTGGTAACTTCATTCCTTGTTTTTACTTATATCTAGTAAGTAATTATCTTACACACGATAAGATTTAGTAAGTATCCATTTAGATACTGGTATTATTGTTATCACTACATATATCTTGCGAGCTGTAAGGCTCACTCTTGCTTTATTTCTTCATCACACAACAACAGTTAGGAGAGATGGCCAGACTCCAGCAGACCCAGCGCAAGCGCGTGGGAAGCGTCCCGCGTCTTCCCGCTGATATTGTAGCTGCTATAGCTGCAGAGGTAGATCCATTGTAGTTTAGACCATCTACTTTTGAGAATCCAATTATGTATAATTATAACTTGTGGCAGATAATGGCAATTAACTGTAAATTATCAAGTAATCATTTTGGGTTGTAATAATTTTAAATTGTGGATTCAAAGACTTGTACTTATTTCAATTTCATCTCTGAGACTATAACGAGTTGTGGTGTGTGTAGTGTGGGGTCACAGCATGAGGGTATTTATTATTAATTAAGTAAAGTGATATTGTGGAAAGAAAGACCGTGACAACCCGGATTCCCGACCCGGATCTGGGGGTGTTACATTATAAAAACCCTAGGAAGCCTTATAAATAGAATGAGATGGCTCATTCTAAAGGTACACTTGTTTTTGTGAAAAACTAAGAAGAAGCTAGCCTCCATCTTCTTCCTCTCTCTCTCTCTCCCCCAAAACTCCATTTTATAAAAGCTTGGTTTTATAAAAGCTTCATCGAAGAGGATTATTCTTGGTGGATACCGGTAGAGTGCTTCACACAGTGAGAAGCAACTGCTAGCAACCTTTATAAGCTTCGATTTTTAAGGTATGGTTACTCCCTTAATTAATTTATAATAGTAAAATTAAAATGATGACATATTAAAAGAGTTATTAATTAAGGGAGTAAAGGAAAGGGGGGTCAGTTTTTGTAATGGTAGGAAGCTGACAAATCGCAGAGAAAAAAAATATAAAACCGCAACGGTCGGCGCTGGCGGGTGAAGCGCAAATGCCGGGGTGGGTGTCGCGAATTTCGGAAATGCGTTACACTCCTGTTGCGCATTTACCGGATGCGTTACACCCCATTAATGTGGTACAACCCTTGTAACGCATTCCTGTAATGCGTTTACAGCCCGTCTGTCCACATAAATTTGATTTTTGAGAGTTTTGTAACTCCATTTTGGGCGTGCATATATCGTTGGATTCATTTTCAGAGACGGATCTAATGGAGTGGTTTAAATTTTTTTTATATAAAAGTTTGAACTGTTTATATTCACGAAAGTGTTTAAGCATGTTTTAATTGTTTTTAATTGCTTTTAAATGCTATAATAAATCAATACATCATTATATCAATGTGTGACATGATATTACTTGTATTCTTACTTGTTTATTTATTTTTATATATGAGATATATGCTATATTTACCATGCGATGATAGATTTAGTGAACTTAAATCAAATAAGGCAATGCTCTAGAAAATCTAAAATAGGAATCGTTTCTTGCCTTAACAATAATATTATGAATACAATCATGAGATCTTGTGGTTTATGAAACACGTAATTAATGAATTTTCAATATTGAGAGAAAGGATGATTCTGTCAAAAGCGGATGATTCGATCTATAAGAAAGGGGATTAAGTGACGCTCTTGACAATGCCCCCCCGATCTGGGAATCATCTGATACGATTTGATTTGAATATTTAAATTAAAAGGAAAAATCTTCTTTATAATATGATTATGATTGTAACTAATAAATCCCTCTAAAATTAATAATATCAAGTAGGATAATTGGCCAAGACACAACTAGCTTGTGTCGGTATAGCCTTCCAACATGGTAGAAAGTAGTCCTTATTTTTAAATCATTGTCGTTTCGTGCTACAGCCGAGGGCTTGATTTCGAAATAAGAAATACTTTTTATACATAGAGATGTGTACATTGAATTAGAATCTAAAGGTCATTACGTGCTGCAGCCATGGGCCGTGGAGACTGATTCAATTGTACAAAATGTTGGGTTAGACTTGACTTAGAAAATTGAGTCTGTCGTGCTACAGCCGTGACTCAATTATTCAAGAGGCTAAAGTTTATTAGGAATAACATAATATGAATTGACACGAGTCGTCTGCCTATTGAACATCACATGACGTTTCGTGCTACAGCCGAGGTTGTGTGATGGAATGTAGATCCCATATTCCCAAGCATTAGGAATGCTTAATTTTTCACTTAAGGGGTTGTATAAATTAGATAAACTGGTGGGAGACACTTATAAATATAGACCGATCAGATAGTGTGTTTTGAATGAAATTGAAATTTGCTAAGTGTTGTTATGTGTTCAATTTACAGATTTACTATATTACGTTATGTCTTCTGTACTATCACTCCGGAGCATACTAGATGCTCACAAGTTGACTAGTCCTAATTTTGCTGA